>NC_092583.1:973763-1273763 GCF_037975245.1 Apostichopus japonicus
ACTATAATTCCATACAATGCCACTTTAAACTTCATGAAAAGCAGCTTATAAGCTACGGGAATCCGAAATGTGCGTCCCAAATGAAATTTGAGAAGTGTCATTTTGGGGTCAAATTTGATCATTTTGTAAGGCTATATGATTTTTGGGCTATATGATTTTGGGCTATATGATTAAGGCTATATGATTTTATGATTTTATGATTTTTCTCAATTTTGGCCCAAATCGTGACTTTTTTATTTTTTTCCAAAATCATTCGTGGGATCGTTGGCGCCATTCTGATAACCTGTCAGTCAATAATAATCTCATAATCCGTCAATTTGTTGCAAAAATAGACAATTATTATGACGAGATATCGAATATGATTTGAATAGTTTCAGGGACTATAATTCCATACAATGCCACTTTAAACTTCATGAAAAGCAGATTATAAGCTACGGGAATCCGAAATGTGCGTCCCAAATGTAGTTTGAGAAGTGCCATTTTTAGGGCCAAATTTGATCATTTTGTAAGGCTATACCCTTATGATTTTTCTCAATTTTGGCCCAAATCGTGACTTTTTAATTTTTTTCCAAAATCATGCGTTGGATCGTTGGCGCCATTCTGATAACCTGTCAGTCAATAATTATCTCATAATCCGTCAATTTGTTGCAAAATAGACAATTATTATGACGAGATATCGAATATGATTTGAATAGTTTCAGGGACTATAATTCCATACAATGCCACTTTAAACTTCATGAAAAGGAGCTTATAAGCTACGGGAATCCGAAATGTGCGTCCCAAATGTAGTTTGAGAAGTGCCACTTTTAGGGCCAAATTTGATCATTTTGTAAGGCTATACCCTTATGATTTTTCTCAATTTTGGCCCAAATCGTGACTTTTTTATTTCTTTCCAAAATCATTCGTGGGATCGTTGGCGCCATTCTGATTACCTGTCAGTCAATAATAATCTCATAATCCGTCCCTTTGTTGCAAAAATAGACAATTATTATGACGAGATATCGAATATGATTTGAATAATTTCAGGGCATATAATTCCATACAATGCCACTTTAAACTTCATGAAAAGGAGCTTATAAGCTACGGGAATCCGAAATGTGCGTCCCAAATGAAATTTGAGAAGTGTCATTTTGGGATCAAATTTGATCATTTTGTAAGGCTATACCCTTATGATTTTTCTCAATTTTGGCCCAAATCGTGACTTTTTTTTATATTTATTTCCAAAATCATGCGTTGGATCGTTGGCGCCATTCTGATTACCTGTCAGTCAATAATAATCTCATAATCCGTCCCTTTGTTGCAAAAATAGACAATTATTATGGCGAGATATCGAATATGATTTGAATAGTTTCAGGGACTATAATTCCACACAATGCCACTTTAAACTTCATGAAAAGGAGCTTATAAGCTACGGGAATCCGAAATGTGCGTCCCAAATGAAATTTGAGAAGTGTCATTTTGGGGCCAAATTTGATCATTTTGTAAGGCTATACCCTTATGATTTTTCTCAATTTTGGCCCAAATCGTGACTTTTTTTTATTTCTTTCCAAAATCATGCGTTGGATCGTTGGCGCCATTCTGATTACCTGTCAGTCAATAATAATCTCATAATCCGTCCCTTTGTTGCAAAAATAGACAATTATTATGGCGAGATATCGAATATGATTTGAATAGTTTCAGGGACTATAATTCCATACAATGCCACTTTAAACTTCATGAAAAGCAGCTTATAAGCTACGGGAATCCGAAATGTGCGTCCCAAATGAAGTTTGAGAAGTGCCACTTTTAGGGCCAAATTTGATCATTTTGTAAGGCTATACCCTTATGATTTTTCTCAATTTTGGCCCAAATCGTGACTTTTTTATTTTTTTCCAAAATCATGCGTTGGATCGTTGGCGCCATTCTGATAACCTGTCAGTCAATAATAATCTCATAATCCGTCCCTTTGTTGCAAAATAGACAATTATTATGACGAGATATCGAATATGATTTGAATAGTTTCAGGGACTATAATTCCATACAATGCCACTTTAAACTTCATGAAAAGGAGCTTATAAGCTACGGGAATCCGAAATGTGCGTCCCAAATGAAATTTGAGAAGTGTCATTTTGGGGTCAAATTTGTTCATTTTGTAAGGCTATACCCTTATGATTTTTCTCAATTTTGGCCCAAATCGTGACTTTTTTATTTCTTTCCAAAATCATTCGTGGGATCGTTGGCGCCATTCTGATTACCTGTCAGTCAATAATAATCTCATAATCCGTCCCTTTGTTGCAAAAATAGACAATTATTATGACGAGATATCGAATATGATTTGAATAGTTTCAGGGACTATAATTCCATACAATGCCACTTTAAACTTCATGAAAAGGAGCTTATAAGCTACGGGAATCCGAAATGTGCGTCCCAAATGAAATTTGAGAAGTGTCATTTTGGGATCAAATTTGATCATTTTGTAAGGCTATACCCTTATGATTTTTCTCAATTTTGGCCCAAATCGTGACTTTTTTTTATATTTATTTCCAAAATCATGCGTTGGATCGTTGGCGCCATTCTGATTACCTGTCAGTCAATAATAATCTCATAATCCGTCCCTTTGTTGCAAAAATAGACAATTATTATGGCGAGATATCGAATATGATTTGAATAGTTTCAGGGACTATAATTCCATACAATGCCACTTTAAACTTCATGAAAAGGAGCTTATAAGCTACGGGAATCCGAAATGTGCGTCCCAAATGAAATTTGAGAAGTGTCATTTTGGGGCCAAATTTGATCATTTTGTAAGGCTATACCCTTATGATTTTTCTCAATTTTGGCCCAAATCGTGACTTTTTTTTATTTCTTTCCAAAATCATGCGTTGGATCGTTGGCGCCATTCTGATTACCTGTCAGTCAATAATAATCTCATAATCCGTCCCTTTGTTGCAAAAATAGACAATTATTATGGCGAGATATCGAATATGATTTGAATAGTTTCAGGGACTATAATTCCATACAATGCCACTTTAAACTTCATGAAAAGCAGCTTATAAGCTACGGGAATCCGAAATGTGCGTCCCAAATGAAGTTTGAGAAGTGCCACTTTTAGGGCCAAATTTGATCATTTTGTAAGGCTATACCCTTATGATTTTTCTCAATTTTGGCCCAAATCGTGACTTTTTTATTTTTTTCCAAAATCATGCGTTGGATCGTTGGCGCCATTCTGATAACCTGTCAGTCAATAATAATCTCATAATCCGTCCCTTTGTTGCAAAATAGACAATTATTATGACGAGATATCGAATATGATTTGAATAGTTTCAGGGACTATAATTCCATACAATGCCACTTTAAACTTCATGAAAAGGAGCTTATAAGCTACGGGAATCCGAAATGTGCGTCCCAAATGAAATTTCAGAACTGTCATTTTGGGGTCAAATTTGATCATTTTGTAAGGCTATACCCTTATGATTTTTCTCAATTTTGGCCCAAATCGTGACTTTTTTTATATTTATTTCCAAAATCATGCGTTGGATCGTTGGCGCCATTCTGATTACCTGTCAGTCAATAATAATCTCATAATCCGTCCCTTTGTTGCAAAAATAGACAATTATTATGGCGAGATATCGAATATGATTTGAATAGTTTCAGGGACTATAATTCCATACAATGCCACTTTAAACTTCATGAAAAGGAGCTTATAAGCTACGGGAATCCGAAATGTGCGTCCCAAATGAAATTTGAGAAGTGTCATTTTGGGGTCAAATTTGATCATTTTGTAAGGCTATACCCTTATGATTTTTCTCAATTTTGGCCCAAATCGTGACTTTTTTTTATTTATTTCCAAAATCATGCGTTGGATCGTTGGCGCCATTCTGATTACCTGTCAGTCAATAATAATCTCATAATCCGTCCCTTTGTTGCAAAATAGACAATTATTATGACGAAATATCGAATATGATTTGAATAGTTTCAGGGACTATAATTCCATACAATGCCACTTTAAACTTCATGAAAAGGAGCTTATAAGCTACGGGAATCCGAAATGTGCGTCCCAAATGAAATTTGAGAAGTGTCATTTTGGGGTCAAATTTGATCATTTTGTAAGGCTATACCCTTATGATTTTTCTCAATTTTGGCCCAAATCGTGACTTTTTTTTATTTATTTCCAAAATCATGCGTTGGATCGTTGGCGCCATTCTGATTACCTGTCACTCAATAATAATCTCATAATCCGTCCCTTTGTTGCAAAAATAGACAATTATTATGGCGAGATATCGAATATGATTTGAATAGTTTCAGGGACTATAATTCCATACAATGCCACTTTAAACTTCATGAAAAGCAGATTATAAGCTACGGGAATCCGAAATGTGCGTCCCAAATGTAGTTTGAGAAGTGCCATTTTTAGGGCCAAATTTGATCATTTTGTAAGGCTATACCCTTATGATTTTTCTCAATTTTGGCCCAAATCGTGACTTTTTTTTATTTTTTTCCAAAATCATGCGTTGGATCGTTGGCGCCATTCTGATAACCTGTCAGTCAATAATCATCTCATAATCCGTCCCTTTGTTGCAAAATAGACAATTATTATGACGAGATATCGAATATGATTTGAATAGTTTCAGGGACTATAATTCCATACAATGCCACTTTAAACTTCATGAAAAGGAGCTTATAAGCTACGGGAATCCGAAATGTGCGTCCCAAATGAAATTTGAGAAGTGTCATTTTGGGGCCAAATTTGATCATTTTGTAAGGCTATACCCTTATGATTTTTCTCAATTTTGGCCCAAATCGTGACACTTTTTTTTATTTTTTTCCAAAATCATGCGTTGGATCGTTGGCGCCATTCTGATTACCTGTCAGTCAATAATAATCTCATAATCCGTCCCTTTGTTGCAAAAATAGACAATTATTATGACGAGATATCGAATATGATTTGAATAGTTTCAGGGACTATAATTCCATACAATGCCACTTTAAACTTCATGAAAAGGAGCTTATAAGCTACGGGAATCCGAAATGTGCGTCCCAAATGAAATTTGAGAAGTGTCATTTTGGGGTCAAATTTGATCATTTTGTAAGGCTATACCCTTATGATTTTTCTCAATTTTGGCCCAAATCGTGACTTTTTTTAATATTTATTTCCAAAATCATGCGTTGGATCGTTGGCGCCATTCTGATTACCTTTCACTCAATAATAATCTCATAATCCGTCCCTTTGTTGCAAAAATAGACAATTATTATGGCGAGATATCGAATATGATTTGAATAGTTTCAGGGACTATAATTCCATACAATGCCACTTTAAACTTCACGAAAAGCAGCTTATAAGCTACGGGAATCCGAAATGTGCGTCCCAAATGAAATGTGAGAAGTGTCATTTTTGGGTCAAATTTGATCATTTTTTAAGGCTATGATTTTAAGGCTATGATTTTATGATTTTTCTCAATATTGGCCCAAATCGTGACTTTTTTATTTCTTTCCAAAATCATGCGTTGGATCGTTGGCGCCATTCTGATTACCTGTCAGTCAATAATAATCTCATAATCCGTCCCTTTGTTGCAAAAATAGACAATTATTATGACGAGATATCGAATATGATTTGAATAGTTTCAAGGACTATAATTCCATACAATGCCACTTTAAACTTCATGAAAAGGAGCTTATAAGCTACGGGAATCCGAAATGTGCGTCCCAAATGAAATTTGAGAAGTGTCATTTTGGGGTCAAATTTGATCTTTTTGTAAGGCTATACCCTTATGATTTTTCTCAATTTTGGCCCAAATCGTGACTTTTTTTTATTTATTTCCAAAATCATGCGTTGGATCGTTGGCGCCATTCTGATTACCTTTCACTCAATAATAATCTCATAATCCGTCCCTTTGTTGCAAAATAGACAATTATTATGACGATATATCGAATATGATTTGAATAGTTTCAGGGACTATAATTCCATACAATGCCACTTTAAACTTCATGAAAAGGAGCTTATAAGCTACGGGAATCCGAAATGTGCGTCCCAAATGAAATTTGAGAAGTGTCATTTTGGGGTCAAATTTGATCATTTTGTAAGGCTATATACCCTTATGATTTTTCTCAATTTTTGCCCAAATCGTGACTTTTTTTAATTTATTTCCAAAATCATGCGTTGGATCGTTGGCGCCATTCTGATTACCTGTCACTCAATAATAATCTCATAATCCGTCCCTTTCTTGCAAAAATAGACAATTATTATGGCGAGATATCGAATATGATTTGAATAGTTTCAGGGACTATAATTCCATACAATGCCACTTTAAACTTCATGAAAAGCAGCTTATAAGCTACGGGAATCCGAAATGTGCGTCCCAAATGTAGTTTGAGAAGTGCCACTTTTAGTGCCAAATTTGATCATTTTGTAAGGCTATACCCTTATGATTTTTCTCAATTTTGGCCCAAATCGTGACACTTTTTTTTATTTATTTCCAAAATCATGCGTTGGATCGTTGGCGCCATTCTGATTACCTTTCACTCAATAATAATCTCATAATCCGTCCCTTTGTTGCAAAAATAGACAATTATTATGGCGAGATATCGAATATGATTTGAATAGTTTCAGGGACTATAATTCCATACAATGCCACTTTAAACTTCATGAAAAGCAGCTTATAAGCTACGGGAATCCGAAATGTGCGTCCCAAATGAAATTTCAGAAGTGTCATTTTGGGGTCAAATTTGATCATTTTGTAAGGCCCATTTTTTGGCCCAAATCGTGACTTTTTTTTATTTATTTCCAAAATCATGCGTTGGATCGTTGGCGCCATTCTGATTACCTTTCACTCAATAATAATCTCATAATCCGTCCCTTTGTTGCAAAAATAGACAATTATTATGGCGAGATATCGAATATGATTTGAATAGTTTCAGGGACTATAATTCCATACAATGCCACTTTAAACTTCACGAAAAGCAGCTTATAAGCTACGGCAATCCGAAATGTGCGTCCCAAATGAAATGTGAGAAGTGTCATTTTTGGGTCAAATTTGATCATTTTGTAAGGCTATAATTTGAAGGCTATGATTTTATGATTTTTCTCAATATTGGCCCAAATCGTGACTTTTTTATTTCTTTCCAAAATCATGCGTGGGATCGTTGGCGCCATTCTGATTACCTATCAGTCAATAATAATCTCATAATCCGTCCCTTTGTTGCATAAATAGACAATTATTATGGCGAGATATCGAATATGATTTGAATAGTTTCAGGGACTATAATTCCATACAATGCCACTTTAAACTTCATGAAAAGGAGCTTATAAGCTACGGGAATCCGAAATGTGCGTCCCAAATGAAATTTGAGAAGTGTCATTTTGGGGTCAAATTTGTTCATTTTGTAAGGCTATACCCTTATGATTTTTCTCAATTTTGGCCCAAATCGTGACTTTTTTTTATTTATTTCCAAAATCATGCGTTGGATCGTTGGCGCCATTCTGATTACCTTTCACTCAATAATAATCTCATAATCCGTCCCTTTGTTGCAAAAATAGACAATTATTATGGCGAGATATCGAATATGATTTGAATAGTTTCAGGGACTATAATTCCATACAATGCCACTTTAAACTTCATGAAAAGGAGCTTATAAGCTACGGGAATCCGAAATGTGCGTCCCAAATGTAGTTTGAGAAGTGCCACTTTTAGGGCCAAATTTGATCATTTTGTAAGGCTATACCCTTATGATTTTTCTCAATTTTGGCCCAAATCGTGACTTTTTTATTTCTTTCCAAAATCATTCGTGGGATCGTTGGCGCCATTCTGATAACCTGTCAGTCAATAATAATCTCATAATCCGTCCCTTTGTTGCAAAATAGACAATTATTATGACGAGATATCGAATATGATTTGAATAGTTTCAGGGACTATAATTCCATACAATGCCACTTTAAACTTCATGAAAAGGAGCTTATAAGCTACGGGAATCCGAAATGTGCGTCCCAAATGAAATTTGAGAAGTGTCATTTTGGGGTCAAATTTGATCATTTTGTAAGGCTATATACCCTTATGATTTTTCTCAATTTTGGCCCAAATCGTGACTTTTTTTATTTATTTCCAAAATCATGCGTTGGATCGTTGGCGCCATTCTGATTACCTGTCACTCAATAATAATCTCATAATCCGTCCCTTTGTTGCAAAAATAGACAAATATTATGGCGAGATATCGAATATGATTTGAATAGTTTCAGGGACTATAATTCCATACAATGCCACTTTAAACTTCATGAAAAGCAGCTTATAAGCTACGGGAATCCGAAATGTGCGTCCCAAATGTAGTTTGAGAAGTGCCACTTTTAGGGCCAAATTTGATCATTTTGTAAGGCTATACCCTTATGATTTTTCTCAATTTTGGCCCAAATCGTGACTTTTTTTTTTTTTTCCAAAATCATGCGTTGGATCGTTGGCGCCATTCTGATAACCTGACAGTCAATAATCTCATAATCCGTCAATTTGTTGCAAAAATAGACAATTATTATGACGAGATATCGAATATGATTTGAATAGTTTCAGGGACTATAATTCCATACAATGCCACTTTAAACTTCATGAAAAGCAGCTTATAAGCTACGGGAATCCGAAATGTGCGTCCCAAATGAAATTTCAGAAGTGTCATTTTGGGGTCAAATTTGATCATTTTGTAAGGCTATACCCTTATGATTTTTCTCAATTTTGGCCCAAATCGTGACTTTTTTTTATTTCTTTCCAAAATCATGCGTTGGATCGTTGGCGCCATTCTGATTACCTGTCACTCAATAATAATCTCATAATCCGTCCCTTTGTTGCAAAAATAGACAATAATTATGACGAGATATCGAATATGATTTGAATAGTTTCAGGGACTATAATTCCATACAATGCCACTTTAAACTTCATGAAAAGGAGCTTATAAGCTACGGGAATCCGAAATGTGCGTCCCAAATGAAATTTGAGAAGTGTCATTTTGGGGTCAAATTTGATCATTTTGTAAGGCTATACCCTTATGATTTTTCTCAATTTTGGCCCAAATCGTGACTTTTTTTTAAATTTATTTCCAAAATCATGCGTTGGATCGTTGGCGCCATTCTGATTACCTGTCAATCAATAATAATCTCATAATCCGTCCCTTTGTTGCAAAAATAGACAATTATTATGGCGAGATATCGAATATGATTTGAATAGTTTCAGGGACTATAATTTCATACAATGCCACTTTAAACTTCATGAAAAGCAGCTTATAAGCTACGGGAATCCGAAATGTGCGTCCCAAATGTAGTTTGAGAAGTGCCACTTTTAGGGCCAAATTTGATCATTTTGTAAGGCTATACCCTTATGATTTTTCTCAATTTTGGCCCAAATCGTGACTTTTTTTTTTCTTTCCAAAATCATGCGTTGGATCGTTGGCGCCATTCTGATAACCTGTCAGTCAATAATCTCATAATCTGTCAATTTGTTGCAAAAATAGACAATTATTATGACGAGATATCGAATATGATTTGAATAGTTTCAGGGACTATAATTCCATACAATGCCACTTTAAACTTCATGAAAAGGAGCTTATAAGCTACGGGAATCCGAAATGTGCGTCCCAAATGAAATTTGAGAAGTGTCATTTTGGGGTCAAATTTGATCATTTTGTAAGGCTATACCCTTATGATTTTTCTCAATTTTGGCCCAAATCGTGACTTTTTTTTATTTATTTCCAAAATCATGCGTTGGATCGTTGGCGCCATTCTGATTACCTGTCAGTCAATAATAATCTCATAATCCGTCCCTTTGTTGCAAAAATAGACAATTATTATGGCGAGATATCGAATATGATTTGAATAGTTTCAGGGACTATAATTCCATACAATGCCACTTTAAACTTCATGAAAAGCAGCTTATAAGCTACGGGAATCCGAAATGTGCGTCCCAAATGTAGTTTGAGAAGTGCCACTTTTAGGGCCAAATTTGATCATTTTGTAAGGCTATACCCTTATGATTTTTCTCAATTTTGGCCCAAATCGTGACACTTTTTTTTTTATTTATTTCTAAAATCATGCGTTGGATTGTTGGCGCCATTCTGATTACCTGTCACTCAATAATAATCTCATAATCCGTCCCTTTGTTGCAAAAATAGACAATTATTATGACGAGATATCGAATATGATTTGAATAGTTTCAGGGACTATAATTCCATACAATGCCACTTTAAACTTCATGAAAAGCAGCTTATAAGCTACGGGAATCCGAAATGTGCGTCCCAAATGTAGTTTGAGAAGTGCCATTTTTAGGGCCAAATTTGATCATTTTGTAAGGCTATATACCCTTATGATTTTTCTCAATTTTGGCCCAAATCGTGACTTTTTTATTTCTTTCCTAAATCATTCGTGGGATCGTTGGCGCCATTCTGATTACCTGTCAGTCAATAATAATCTCATAATCCGTCCCTTTGTTGCAAAATAGACAATTATTATGACGAAATATCGAATATGATTTGAATAGATTCAGGGCATATAATTCCATACAATCCCACTTTAAACTTCATGAAAAGCAGCTTATAAGCTACGGGAATCCGAAATGTGCGTCCCAAATGAAATTTGAGAAGTGTTATTTTTGGGCCAAATTTGATCATTTTGTAAGGCCTTATGATATATATACCCTTATGATTTTTCTAAATTTTTGCCCAAATCGTGACTTTTTCAATTCTTCCTGAAATGATGTGGGTGTGGTAGAGGGCTCTTCTCTGTACTTACAGGATATAGATATGCTCCAATTCGTTCAAATGATCAAGAAAAAAAGACTCTTTTCATACAATATTTTAATCATCATTTTGAAGCATCCCGACAGAATAATCAGAAATGTCATTTTGGCCAAAATTTGGCAATTTTGTAAGGCTAAACTATACCCTTATGATTTTTTGAATTTTTAGCCAAAATCGCGACTTTTTCAATTCTTCCCAAATGATGTGAGTGTGGTAGAGGGCTCTTCCCTGTTCTTATAGGATATAGATATGCTCTAATTCGTTAAAATAATCAAGAAAAAAGACTCTTTTGATACAATATTTTAATCATCATTTCGACAATATTAATGCTCCAAATGAGGCTTATATTCCAAAGAAAACCTCCTAAAAATTGATAAAAATGTACTATCGAGCGTCAGGAATCCAAATGAAGTATCCCGACAGAAAAATGAGAGATGTCATTTTTGGCCAAAATTTGGCAATTTTGTAAGGCTTAAATTATGATTAAATTATGATTATGATTTAAGTAAGTAAGTAAGTAAAACTTTATTTCATCCCAAAAGGGAAAATACAAGCTCGCATATGTACATATAAGACAAATACAAGATGATAAAGAGTAAAAAGACATAAGAATGACAAACATGAGAGTATCAGAGAATTAAAGTATAAAAGTTTAAAGGCGTGATGATAAAACAAATGTAACACCCGTATAGATGGCAAGAACGGGAAGATAAAGCAGGCAACTAACGATTGAAACGAAAATTAAAGAGCTTAATGCACTGAGGGATAAAGGAAGATTTGTGTCGATTTGTTATTGCACTCGGAAGCCTCATCCGCCCACTGCGAGATATTATTGCACTGCTGAGATTTAGAAACAATGGGTGATTCTCGTCGGCAAGGATGGCGTCGAGCTTAGACTCTATAACATTATGATACATACACTCCATTGTGAGCTGGTTCCCACCCAGAATACGGTTAGCCTGTCTGATAACAGAATCAATGCGACTCTTATCATAAGCAGTCACATTACCACCCCAGCATGTCATACAATATGTAAACACGCTACAAATGACTGAGTTATAAAATATAGTGAGGATACGACTGTCAATGTCAAATTTACTCATTCTACGGAGACAGTATAGTCTAGGGTTTACTCTCTTTACCAAATAATCAATATGCTCATGCCACGCAAGTTGATCATCAATAACAACACCAAGATATTTATAGGATGAGACTTGTTCTACGGGATTTTCTTTAATCACAACCTCTCTCGGTTGACCCTTGACCCTTCTAAAATCAATATTCATTTCCTTTGTTTTTTAACATTAAGCTCCAGGAAGTTCTTATCACAATAACCGACGAAATGATTAATTTCTTCCAGATATTCCCTGTCATCATCCTTTTTAATCAAACCGACTAAGGCTGTATCATCTGCAAATTTAATTAAATGGCAACTGTCAGACGAGGATCTCACATCCGACGTGTACAGAGTGAATAAAAATGGGGCTAGAACGGTTCCTTGTGGAGCACCAGTATTTGAGTATTGGACATCTGACATACAGTTGGATGAGCTAATGTGAACATATTGAGAACGATTGGTAAGGTAGTTGAGTATCCAAAAAATGAGATCATGCGAAATATTCATATTTAACATCTTGTCGGCCAAAACATGAGGTTGAATTGTGTTAAACGCAGATGAAAAATCAAAGAACATAATTCTGGCAGAATTACCTGATTTAGAATGTTCAAGGTGGGAATACAATTTCTCCAAGCAATTTAAGACCGCGTCCTCTGTATTGCGATGGGCCCTATAAGCATATTGTTGAGGGTCGAGGTAGTCATCGACTAACGGCTTTATGTGCCGCAGTACAATTCGTTCACACGACTTCATCAGGACAGAAGTAAGGGCCACAGGCCGAAGGTCATTCATGCAGGATATGACAGCCTTTTTGGCTACTGGAATAATACAAGAGCGTTTCCATGATACGGGTATTGTTTTTGTACAGAATGAAAGATTAAAAATGTGAGTAAAAATGTCGGCAAGTTGATTGGCACAGGTGTTCAATACCCGTGGTTTCAGTTGGTCTGGGCCGGCAGCTTTAAATGCATTTAAACGAGAAAATTCCCGATAAACTTCGCCCCTGGTTACACATAAAAAGGGTTTTCCCCCAGCACAGTCGTCTAATGACTCTCTGAGAAGATCAGTCTGTGTAGAAAAGTCATGACAATCAAATCTGTTGTAAAAATCATTCAATGCGTTAGCGTAATCAATAGAGGTATCAGGCAAATATGATTTATGATTGTTAACCATGTACCCACTCATCAAACGGATTCCCTCCCAGACTTCTTTCATATTATTATCAGTAAATCGGTTTTCAATCTTACGCTTGTAAATAGCTTTCTCCTTTCTAATACAGTCTTTCAGTTCTTTCTGGACTGCTTTCAGTTCAGCTCTGTCCCCTCTGCCAAAGATGCCTTTCTTCCTGTTGATCACTGATTTGACTGTGCTGGTAATCCACGGTTTATTGTTTGGATACACCTTCACTTGCTTTGTAGGGACCGAGCAGTCTACGCAGAAGTTCACGTACCCGGTAATCGCATCTGTTAGTTCATCGATGTCACTTGATGAACGGATAAACATATCCCAATCTGTCGTATCCAGGGTCGATTGTAGCTGGTCGAGTGACTCCTGGCTCCACTGTTGGACTGTAATCACAGCGGGCTTCTGCCTTAGGACGATTGGTCGATACCGGGGATAAAGGATTACCAGGTTATGATCCGATTCTCCAAGGGGGGAGATCGATACTGCATTGTAAGCGTCTTTAACGTTCGAATAGCACAGATCCAGGGTAGCCTCTTCACGAGTGGGGCAGTTCACATGTTGATAGTAATGTACGCCGGTTTTCTTCAAGTTGGTATGATTAAAATCCCCATCAATGACGATAAATGCATAGGGGTGGGCAATCTCCAAGTCCTGTATGACCGTGCTTAGATCCTTTGCAGCCTCTCTGGCAACATTCCGATTGGGGATATAAACAGTTAGATGAATGACATGTGAAAATTCCCGGGGTATATAGTACGGTCTAAGGCCAACAGTCAGAATCTCGATATTTGGGGAGCAAAAGTGGCCCTTTAAAATTGCAATGTTAGGATGGCACCAACGATTGTTAACATAAAGACATACCCCTCCTCCTTTTTGTTTCGCGGCCAAGTCCAGATTACGATCACCCCTCAGTAGTTTGAATCCATCTATGTACATGGACTCGTCTGTAATGTTATCGTTAAGCCATGTCTCAGTAAATGACATGAGACTGATATCTCTGAATTCCTGGAAGTAACGTGCATTGGCCTGTAGTTCGTCGATTTTATTGTTTAGCGATCGAACATTCCCCATGATGATAGATGGTAAAAATGGTTTACCCTTGCAACGTTTCTGTCTTTTCTTGACTCCTCCCGCCTTGCCCCTTCGTCGTTTCCGCATTTCTTTCGGTAGTGAGTGCATCCAGTTGTGTGTTGGCTGATCGCGCCTAGACTGTAGGATACGTAGTGTGTCCGAGTCATAACGGATCGGTGAGTTCAGTCGATCGAAAACCTCATGATTCTGACATAATCCGAGCCGTGGAAATACAAATAGCACTAACATCCAGGTAAAATACTTCCTTATATCCATGATAATTCACGAGCAAAGACAGATAGACATCGGACAAAGGTGAAATACAAGAAATTAGGATGATGAAATTGCGAGCCGTGTCGCCACAAGTGCAGCGCCACCAAGAGAGCTGATTATGATTATGATTATGGTTATGATTAATTATGATTATGATTAATTATGATTTATGATTATGAATTATGATTATGAATTATGATTTATGATTATGAATTATGATTATGATTAATTATGATTATGATTATTAATTATGATTAATTATGATTGTGATTAAATTATGATTTTTTTATTTTTTAGCCAAAATCGCGACTTTTTCAATTCTTCCCGAAATTATATGGGTGTGGTAGAGGGCTCTTCTCTGTACTTATAGGATATATGTATGCTCTAATTCGTTCAAATAATCAAGAAAAAAAGACTCTTTTCATACAATATTTTAACCATCATTCTGACAATATTAATGCTCTACATGAGGCTTAATATTCCAAAAAAAACTCATAAAAACTGATAAAAAAGTACTATCGAGCGTCATGAATCCGAATGAAGCATCCCGACAGAAAAATGAGAAATGTCATTTTTGGCCAAAATTTGGCAATTTTGTAAGGCTATACCCCTTAGCCAAAATCGCGACTTTTCCAATTCTTCCCGAAATGATGTGGGTGTTGTAGAGGGCGCTTCTCTGTATTTACAGGATATACATATGCTCTAATTCGTTCAAATAATCAAGAAAAAGACTCTTTTGATACAATATTTTAATCATCATTTTGACAATATTAATGCTCCACATGAGGCTTAATATTACAAAGAAAACCTCCTAAAATATGATGATAAAGTACTATCGAGCGTCGGGAATCCGAATGAAGCATCCCGACAGAAAAATGAGAAATGTCATATTTGGCCAAAATTTGTCAATTTTGTAAGGTTTATGATTTTTTTTATTATGATTTTTATTATGATTTTTATTATGATTTTATGATTTTTTATGATTTTTTATGATTTTATGATTTTATGATTTTATGATTTTATGATTTTATGATTTTATGATTTTATGATTTTATGATTTTATGATTTTATGATTTTATGATTTTATGATTTTATGATTTTATGATTTTATGATTTTATGATTTTATGATTTTATGATTTTATGATTTTATGATTTTATGATTTTATGATTTTATGATTTTATGATTTTATGATTTTATGATTTTATGATTTTATGATTTTTTAGCCAAAATCGCGAATTTTTCAATTCTTCCCGAAATGA
Organism: Apostichopus japonicus; assembly: GCF_037975245.1. Classification (NCBI taxonomy): domain Eukaryota; kingdom Metazoa; phylum Echinodermata; class Holothuroidea; order Aspidochirotida; family Stichopodidae; genus Apostichopus; species Apostichopus japonicus. The sequence goes on from NC_092583.1 coordinate 989,414, forward strand.
TGTGAGTGTGGTAGAGGGCTCTTCTCTGTACTTATAGGATATACATATGCTCTAATTCGTTCAAATAATCAAGAAAAAAAGACTCTTTTCATACAATATTTTAATCATCAATTTGACAATATTAATGCTTTAAATGCGGCTTAATATTCCAAAGAAAACCTCCTAAAAATTGATAAAAAGTACTATCGAGCGTCATGAATCCGAATGAAGCATCCCGACAGAAAAATAAGAAATGTCATTTTTGGCCAAAATTTGGCAATTTTGTAAGGCTATACCCCTTAGCCAAAATTGCGACTTTTTCAATTCTTCCCAAAATGATGTGAGTGTGGTAGAGGGCTCTTCTCTGTACTTACAGGATATTCATCTGCTCTAATTCGTTCAAATAATCAAGAAAAAAAGACTCTTTTGATACAATATTTTAATCATCATTTTGACAATATTAATGCTCCAAATGAGGCTTAATACTAAAAAAAAAAAAACTCATGAAAATTGATGAAGATGTACTATCGAGCGTCAGGAATCCGAATGAAGCATCCCGACAGAAAAAATGAGAAATGTCATAAATTTGGCAATTTTGTAAGGTTATACCCTAATGATTTTTTAAAATTTTTACCAAAATCGCGACTTTTTCAATGCTTCCCGAAATGATGTGTGTGGGGAAGAGGGCTTTTCTCGATACTTACAGGTTATATCTATGGTGAGGTGCATGCTTTGCATAAACGTTCTATATCAGCCAAGGAAACTTGCTTACTTTTAACAAATTGTCATTAAGTACCTGTAACTGTAGCCGTCAAAAAGGACCGAATATTCTACGGAAGGTTGCTCTTTAGTTATTCGTCTCGTTTTGTTTGCTTACCTTCGTGAAAAACTACAAATACAAATATACAAACAACTACAAAGTGCACATTCGATCGAAAACATAAACAATAACAAGTGAATATATCATCTATTATATTAAGGCTAGCCCATTCAATAATTTTTAGTCCCATCTAAACTGTCACTAAGTTTTCACGAAAGACAATGTTTACTATCCCTGTAACTGAGGGATATACATATTACAATTGGACAGGAAGCATTTAGGTCTGGGGTAATTTTACATCTTAACCATAACATAAATTAACGTACCTCTATGGACTCTTATTACAAATTTCGGCTCAGTTAAGCAAGTGAGTAAAGGTGTGATGAATCGGGTCTAAACGACATGCATGGTCGGCCTATCTGCAAAGAAACTGTGCGGTCTGTCTGGAATAATTGCCGAGTGAGAGACACCTCTCCCACGTGAGCAAAACAATTTAAACTAACCATTGTGCTGTACTGCAATTTGAAAACAATTTAAAAAGTACCTTTTTTGTTAAGTTTCACGCATCAGTTGAGGCTTGCTTTTGTTAATGCTTACAAACTTTGACACACCACTGATATGTCATGGGAATTATTACCATTTGTATATTAGTTAAGACATTGACTTCAACCATGGCGTTTGTGCTAAAATTCTGTCTTTTCTTATTAGCGTTCTGCTTATCGGAAGACACTGCGTGTGCTCGATCAACTGTAAGTTAATTTTAAATTGAAGCTGCATTTTACGTTTCTTTGGTTTGTAACCTTCCATCATTCCTACGTATACACCAAATATTCACACATAATAGAAGGGTTGCCCTAAGGAATGAAAAAGATCAGTCTGGATGCAAATATCCAATTTAATCCAGTATAGAAGACGTCGTGTTCCAACTAGTTAGTTGCAACTATGATATCTTTGGGAACCTTTCAAGTTTATGCTCAGCTTTGAAATTTCAACGTTCCTGGTTTACACATTTTTAATTTAAAGATGTATGCGTTATTTTACTCTTAGTGGTCGACTATCATCACAATATAGATTTTGGAAAATTCTAGACAGAGTGCAGCTTATAGCAAAATCTATTGATCCATGGGATGGGGTGAGAATGGGAGGGGAGGGGGTGAAGGTGGACATCTGTTTATCACAAGTATCTCTATCATAAAAGTTAACCAGATAAAGGTTGTAGTTCCTTCTCCCCTTAAACGTTGTGGTATTTGTCAGAACCGTTGAAAAGAAATGTTATTTCTAGATAGAAAATTGAAAATCAAACAACTGAATGCGGTTTCTCATTGGTTCCCTCCACACTCTCCTGCATAAATTCGCCTCTCGATCAGCTTGTATTTAATGTGTTTGTTGATCTGTGTTTAAACTAGTCTGAATATATGGTATATACAAAAAAAAACAAAAAAAAAAACAATGTTATTACTTTAATATTTCAGCGTTTTCTTAACAAAAAGAGCCTGAAATCTTACATCAAGAATCCAGATGAAATCCGAGGTAAGATACTAAAATCACTTTCAGGAAAAAGTTTGTATCATCAAAAGTTTAACCAAAATCAGAAACTTTACCGAGAAGGCACATCGAAGTTGTTCTTTCCAATAGTTATGGTTAATTTGCTTTAAGTGGTGGAAAGTTACTAATTTTGTTTGACTACTCAAGTTTCTTTCAAATGTAAATGAAAATTCCAATGTGAGAAAACTGGTAGAATTAGCATAAATTAGTTTATTCATTTGGTAAATTTATCGTTTACTCACGTTACATTTTGGATCACTTAAACTGGGCTTCTTTTTGGCATGATCCTAAACTATGCACGAAGAATATTGACATCTAACCTTATCTTTACAGTAGGTACAAACTTGTCAGGTCTTCCTAGGAACAGAAGAATGTTTTAAAATAATATTATATATATTGTTCCCCATATGAAAACTAATATATATAGTTATAGTTATATATATATATATATATATAGTTATATATATATATATATATATAGTTATATATATATATATATATATATATATATATATATGTTTAACAGTTTTTCCGTTATTCCTATATATATATATATATATATATATATATATATATATATATATATATATATATATATATATCGTTTACTCATGTTACATTTTTTTTAGAATATTGAATAATATTTGATAACAACATTTTGTCTCAAAGGTCGTTTTAGTAAACTTTAAACTCTGAAAGTAGTAAATATGCGTGGTTGGTATTACCTATCTACTTATACATATAGTTGGTATTACCTATCCACTTATACATACGTAGTTGCTATTACCTACATGCGTGGTTAGTATGACCTATCTACTTATACATTCGTAGTTGGTATTAAAAAACTTCCTTATACATGCGTGGTTGTTATAACATATCTACTTATACATACGTAGTTGGTATTAAATAACTAACTTATAACACCAACATCTTACGTGAAAACATTTTACTCACTCACAAATCAATTCCTGAAATTATAATTTAACTTTTTTTTAGTATTAAACTTTTTCTAAACATAGTTTGACAAAATAAAATCTGCTACATCGTCTGCAGTGTAGTGTCTTCCTCAGTATCGGTACATCCTGTTTGACATGTATAGGATCATGCAGACTACCTGAATTGGTGGATTGTATTTGAAATCCAGTCTATTTTGCATTTATTATAAGTTAAAATTGCTGTCCTTTGTATTAATCTGCAAGCACCACATGTAGAGCAAGAAAGGTTTCATTATTTTCGGTGAAGACATAACCATGTTTCAGATCATCATAGGGTTTTTGCATATCCCAATAATTTTATGTATGCAAAGTAGATCATACCTTTGCTTATAATGACATTATATTACTCACTATTGTCATAAATACGACATTTTAAAACTGTCTTGTGACTATAGGTATTCAACATGTTTGCAATTACATTTTGTATATGAGCAATATTTGAGTTAAATTATTCAACGAAAGCTGCATTATAGTATGACCTAGTATAACCAGCCAAGAGACCAGGAACTATTTGGTCAACAAACTGTGTACAGAATTCTACTTAAATATGTAACTTTTTTTTAATAATTAGGAATATATATCCATTAACCTTATACATTTGTTTATATCAACGTTTGACCAATGACCACTATAGCTACTGGTTAATCAAGTTTTGAGCCTTTATCCCTATAGTTCCTGGACACGCCCATTCAAGATGTTCACTTATTTATGCACACATGTAATTTTGATATGTTGCAGCCTATCAAAAGGACCTTTTTTTATTTTGAAAGTGACATTAGCTGTATGGTTAATCTCAATGACATATAATAGCAAATGACAAATAAAAGAATAATGTACCCGAAAAGATTTTTTTCTTGGAAGGAAAATGATGGCGTTATAGAAAACCAACATAACTGAGAAGTGTATTAGTAGAACAGCTAACAATTTTTTTCTTTTCAATCGTAAGATCAAGCGTCCACCACCATAGGCTTTACGAATGCGTACATCCATCAGAAACAATACTTCAATAAAATGAACCACACGGGTAGCATCATCATTTTTTTTTTATAAAGTTATGAGCCTAGGACATTGATCACGTTGTCTAATCGTGTAGGAGTGGTATTTAACTGTTTCTTAAAATTTGATATCATACAGGTTAATTAGTACCTCAAAATATGAAACTGATAATGGTGACCCAATTTTTGTTGTTCATGTAGAAACCATCATTACCACTTTTTCGGTCAAGCGTACAAGTTACGTGCAACAAGGAAAACCAATGTGTCTGTAATTATACATTCAAATTTGTTGTCGTTCTTTTTTAAAATGATGGGATTGCTTACAAGAGCATATTTTTTCGATTTATTGCAAATTACCCTGAAATGTAGAAGAACACTTCTCCAAAGTATGTACTCATATGAATAACAAGTTAAGATAAATGCCATTTATATTCACTATTAAGAGGGACACCTAACGGAAGCCAAAATTTCAAGTAAAAATATAAATTTTATCCGTTCAACAGTTTAATAGAAAAACGTATTCTATTGACACTAAAGGTGTGTCGACATGCACGCCTTCATAGGTCAAGTTTATAACTAAATAATTGCACAAGAAAAATTCCGACAGCTTTAACAAAGAAAAACGGCAGTCTTATATTCTGAATAAAACCTTGTCATCTCTGAATGTTACAGAAATACGGCAAATGATATATATCTAGAAAAACGCGTGATTTATGTCCATTGTTGATGTTGAATGATCCGAGGCAGAATCTGCACGCTATTGAGTATCCTGTTGTTGTATGCTTGAAAGAGTCTTCTGTTTCCCTCACGACCGACGACAGTCAGCATTTTTGCTTCAGTTTAAATATGAAACGTTTCAATAGCTATTTCACAAGTCAGAACAAAACAGATTCCTTGCTTTTTTTTGTGCTGTTTTTTTTCCCGGTTTTAAAAAGATATATATACAATGGAAACCAAGCAATAATATGTTTTTGCTTTGACAACCAATCATTCCAGTTAATACATTCCAATGATTAACCTTTACAAAATTGCACATGTCTAAGGGCATTTAAGAAATGGTGTGAATGACGTGACTATAACTGTCTGGTGGTTTTAATTCGTTTGTACCTTATGAGTTGCTCCTCTGCTGTTTTTAAAATGGATTGCAGCCATAACAGAATCGAATCTCAGTATGACATGTTTCCCGAAAGGTAAACAGGGCGGTATTGAAGAAGTTAGCATGCATAGATCCCGGATGTATGACCTGATTAATTCGCAGATGACATTACAAGGGTCTAACCTGTACCGCGTAAGATTTTTTCAAAGGGGTTCTATTCGTAATTCGTAAGGTTGGCATGAAATATACATCTCTGATTAGTCAAATGAGAATTTTATTTCTAAATTTTGTTCGTTATACGTCATATGTCGCACAAGTAGGTATTTTCGTTATAGATATTTTAACAGTGTTTTAGTCATTCGAAGCCAACTTATGTTACCCCTATCAACACAATGGACTAACTTAAAAAGCTTCAGATACAGGGAATATATTGTATATGAGTTTTAAACACTTCTGTATTAAACACAACATATTTTAACATCTAAAGACATGTTAACTATATAATATTATCAACATTTACTAATGTAATAGTACCAAGTACAACTGTAATGTTCCTTTGATAATTTTAGTCTACCTGTTCCATGTTTTCTCTTACATTGACAACAGTGCAGACCCTAAGATTTTAGTCATAGCAACCTTTCTGAGTAATGATAGTCTAGCCGTCGCTGGACAAACGATTTGTACTAACGAGGTCTTCGGCTTTGTGTACAGAGTTTCTGTATGTTGCCTCGTTGGACAAATCTAACCGTACTAATAATTACCGACTTTGCGATCCACGTTATAGTCATTGCCGACTTTAAATCTGTGGTCTCCCTCACAAATTTACAAGGTCAGTAATAGTGACTCTATATTTTTCCCTTTCGGGAAACCAAAATAGGAATCCCCGCACAAGATTATGGCATTATAATTCGAAATTTGTGCTACACTATACATGTTAACGACACTGTTTTCTTCCCATGAAGATCTATAGTTGTGTAGATGTTACAGTGGCCAAGATGGGACGTTTTTTATATCATAATTTAGGCCATTCATTGAAAATGTCCTACTTTTTCTCTAATTTTTGGCTTTTTCCTATGGGATTTGAAGAACAGTTGATACTGTCGGATTATGTGGTATGCCAAATAAGACATTGATCATGGATTTCATGGCACTGATATTGCTAGTTTTATCCAGGTAAAGGATCAATCATGTCGTGGAGTGCATCCTCACTTTGAGGCATGAGGGACCAGAAGCATATAGCCTCTTCCAGTGCACAAGTTTGTTTTGTGTTTTTAAGTAAGTCATTACTCCACTGCACTTTATCAATAATTATATGCAAATGAGTCACCAGCAATCCGCATTATAGTCAATAGGACGGACGCCAGAGCTGGATGACAAATCACAATAATACTGGGGATTGTTTTGAAAAGAAAACTACGATTGGGTGGATTTCATTATTCATGCGTGTCAAGCCTACAGTATCATTTCTGTTCAAGTCAGTTCTAGTATACAATAGATAGTTATTACTGTTGTCCCAAATTTGACTGAACCCTGCAAGGAAGAACTATGGTCGGTGGTGACGAAGATGTTTGATAAACACCTGGCGATGTTCATTGCCCATCTCCTTCCCCATTTCACCCTTATTATTTTATCCACTGAAAGTTATGAACAACGCTAGTCCTGCCAGGACTGTTTGTCTGGTGTCAAATGAAGTTTTTTGTATCTTCACTCATAACTTACAGGTAAATTTCATATAAAAACAAGTTTATCGATAACCCATACATGCTGTGCATAGTCTGGAAAGCAGGATATCCAAAATAATTGCAAACCGTAACACGAATGGAAATTTACTTCAATCCAGATAGTGTGATATTTATAAGTAATTGTTCTACAAATATTTCCTGTTTGGTTTAATTACGTTTATTTAAGTTTAATTAAGTTTATCGATAACCCATACATGATGTGCATAGTCTGGAAAGCAGGATATCCAAAATAATTGCAAACCGTAACAAGAATGGAAATTTACTTCAATCCAGATAGTGTGATATTTATGAGTTATTGTTCCACAAATATTTCCTGTTTGGTTTAATTAGATTACGAACTATTCGAACCCGTAATCGGAAATGGAGGGCGCTACAGAAGATCAAGTGACCATCAGTTTGTAACTCAGGTCACTTTCAATGCCTTTGGAGAAAACTATCGATTGAATCTGGTGCCCGCTCCTCGCTTTTACAGACCTGATTTGGAAGTCGAATATGTCGATACACATGGCAACGTCACAAGAAAACGTTTAGACGTAGACGACTGTTTTTATCACGGTCAATTGACGTCCCATAATGTATCTACAGCAGCAGTATCCATTTGTAATGGAGTTATGGTTAGTGATCATATTTGTTGGTAATAAAGAATTGTAAAACATAAAAGAAATGGTAGCGTTAACTTAGCTTTAATAATGACAAATTAAATATTGATAAAAATGTGAAATTTTAATAAAAGAACATATTCTGCATCCGAACTACCAATCATCAATGACAAAGTGAATAGTTTATTTATTTATATTTCCTCAGAGGAGAATAATAATTAATCACCCCCCTCCCCCCAAATATATATATAATATTTTGGGTAGAGAGGAATATTTACAGCTGTCCAAAGCATTCAAATTGTATCATGTTTCAATGATTAATCATCAAGAAGAAATATACTAAGCTATTGTCCAGATGATATCACACAGCCCGGCTGTTATCCAACTTTCTGGAGTAGTTGAAGGATTATCCAGTCAAAATAGGTTTCATTCAATTAACCATATCCCGAGTCATATGCAAGATATTGAAATGGGGTTTTCAACTAGCAGTAGGAAATATTTATCTCTTTAATATATGTTGACATTTTTCGTCACCAGAGAATCCTTAATATGTTTTGTTTCATTTCAGCGGGGAGTGCTTAGTCATAGAGATGACACCATTTATGTCACTCCTTTGACAACAGATCACGCACAGGAGTTTTCAAAGAGGTACAAGAGAAGTAGCAATAACATGCATTTGATCTACAGACGAAATACTGAAGATACTGACAAGTATTGCGATGTTGAACGTAAGTTACGGTTTATAAAACTGATATGTAAATTATCAGCTGACCTTAACAGTGGCGTGCGCAATGGGGGAGGGGAAACGGGTACAGAAGGGGAGACGGGAAGGAAGGGAGGGGGCGTACCCCCACCTACACCGTCGGTCGGGGGAAACATCCAGTCGGGTTGTTTTGCAATTTAAAAGTGTTTATTAGCACAATCTTGCGTAATTATAGACCAAACTTCGAAATCCAGTGCACCTACCTGAAGGGCAAAGTAGAAAGAAGGAAAGATAGTAAGAAGTGAAATACGGTGAATAAAAATGGATCAAGAAGTGGCATATTGAACTCCTGTTTTTTAAAGAGAACATCAAGGATGGTGCCTTAGTTTGATATGTTGTGATATATCCGACATTACTAACCATGTTTTCTTACAATATACTCTTTACAGCTCCTCCGTCCTACACAGCATTCAGTGAATTTACCGCTGAGGCAGCACAGACCATTGAGAATACAAATCTTCCACCTAAATACCTGGAAATGTGTGTCATTCTAGACAACGATTTCGTTACTAGACATACTCCCGACCATGAGGCGTACGCCCTGACACTTCTAAATATTGTAAGTAACACAACCTAACTAGTAATCCATGTTACGACATGGTTAGTGAACATACATCATAACATGTTAACATGTATCATACACAAACCCTACACATCTTGAACTAATATTAATTACTACGAAATACGTAAACAACCAGACCCAACCCTGTTTATAGAAATATATTGTTATTAGCTGATTTCTGCACAATGAGAACCATCAGTTCATTTATTTCTACTTATGTTTTTCTTTTGTTTTCCTTTTGAAGGTAAGTAGGAGATATTCTGAACCTACCCTTGGCGTGATCCTCAGGATTTACATTGTTCGTATTATTGTCATTGCCAGTGATACAGCAACGGTTAGTACAAACAGCTTACATTTAATGTGATATCTAGCCATCATGTGATGTGATGTCACCTTTCATACTGTCATGTGATGTGATACGTTGCGTTGTCCTATCATGTCGTGCCTTCGTTTTTGGTATCCTGTGGTGCGACGTGGTGTGTTTGCGGTGTCGTGTTCTGTCCTATTTTGTCGAGTCCTGTTCATGTTGGTCCCTCTCCATCTATAACAAAGCTCAATCTGGAGTGGAAGAATACTGATGAATAATACACAATAAAATATATCCATCGTTTCTATTTTTGTTAGGTTGATGGTGCAACTTTTACCATCGATAATGTTGATGTTTCTGGTACTTTGGCGTCTCTTCGTTCCTGGAGTATAACAGTAAATCCGCAAGGAGATGATGACCCAGATCATTGGGATAACCTTCTAACTTTTTCTGGGTAACTTTTAAAATCTCACATAATACTAAATGGCCTTCAATATCTTACTGAGTCATCAAAATATAAAAAGAGAATCCTATGAATAGCTGTGACTTGCTCCTGTTTCATGATTTACGATAGCAATCGTGGTAGAATACATACAGTAGTCTAATGCAACGTTCAGTAGTATAACATATCTCGTAAGACCATGGCTATAACTCATCATGGTTAAAACTGAACTGGTGCATGAATATACTACTAAAGATCTTCATTATCGTGACTTTAGGAAGCATAATTCATTGACATTTTCCCGTTGACTTACTCACAACTCATCGTGATGTTTAAATGTCTAAATTCTAACTGGGTCAAAGTTTCCCCTCACTGGACAACGACATGTTGACTGTTCTTAGCATCTCCAGGTTTCCGTACCATGACAAAGTAGATGTTTAGAAACGTGATCCCAAAAATAAACACCCTATGGTGCTCTTTGAAGACCCAGTTTTCCAATTATCACAGCCATTTTACTTATATTCATGCATTCTGTCATTCAAGTCATATTTTACATAATATTGTTTGGTAACATGAAATGTTTTCCAGTACCTTCTGGCTGTTTTCTTGATTACTTGATTTAAAGAGTATTACACCTAAAAATAAATTCACTAAGAATTCTTGGAAGAATTAAAACGGTTAAAAGTGATCCCAATTTTCCAATCATCACAACCAATTTGACTTATATTCGTGTATTGTTTCATTCAAACCGACTATTCACCTGTTACTTCTGGCTGCTTTCTTGATTACTTTGGGTGCATTAATGTAATTGGAGGACCATCGAGCTGTAGCTATAAGCCATCAATTTTACATAAATGAACGAACATGGCTGACGCTGTAAATAAACTACTAATCAACTACAAACTAAGTGAAGCAAAAAACAACATTTTCCTCATTTAACCGTCTACTTACATAACTAATGTGGTCCATAAAACGTAAATGAAACGATGGTTCTGCAAGTATGTTTCTACTGTTGCAGCTTATCACCAGAAAGAAAGTTGTTGAATGTTTCTTACGTTTAACATTTCTCATTTTTTCCAGGAAAGATCTAATGAGTTCAACGTCGGGAAGTGGGTTGTTGGGTCGTGCATACACAGGTGGAACCTGCTTATCTGAGCTCGGTATTTCCATCAACGAGGATTACGGACTTTCGACAGGAATTATAGCTTCCCATGAAGTTGGTCATACGTGAGACCGAAGTTTTGTGTTTAAAAAATAACTTGTTGCATGAGAGATTCTTGATAAACATTCGGGAGAGGCTCTTCCCGGCAGTGGTAATAAACGTCAACATATTGTTGGCAAGGCCTCGTATAGCTTAATTGCATGCAACGAAAACTAATTGTTGGCGATATCCAAGAAATCGTTTGCTTCCACAACAACACATATGATTTTGAGGATAAGTTACATATTATATATCCATTATTGCATTTCAACCCTATTTTATCTAATGAACACGTGTCGACCGTCATACTATCATTATAATACCAAAAGGCAAATCCGGGACGTGAATGCAGAACGGGTGTACTAAATGTTTAAATTAAAGACTTTTCTCTTTCTCTCTCTCTTCCTTTCAAGGTTGACTCTGCAACATGATCAAGGCGGATGTGATTTGGGATACGTCATGGGATCATCGATAGGAAACGGACAAAACATATTTAAATGGTCAACATGTAGTAGCATGAACTTAAAGATATATCTCAGGTAATTTGTTGAAAATAAAAAGGAAACGAGACGGATGGGAATGGGTGTGGTGACAACCTCGCACGATACACATACTGTCAAAGAGTTGCCTATTTAAAACGTAAGGTATGTTGATATTCATAGTACATTGGCATACACGGGAAACGTAGGAAGGCAGGCCATGGGAGGAAATATGGGGTTTGCTCTTTATTCCTAATATGAAAGAAAGCATTCATGAAAATCCAGTAGATCAGTGACTTGTAACTTATTTCTTGTTTTTCGTAGCACGGTTGTTTCCGCGTGTCTGGATGACGTTCCTAGTGAATTGCTTTCTCCACTTGTAACGACCAATCTACCGGGAGAAACAATATCGTGGGAGGAGCAGTGTCAATTGATAGGTGCAATCAGTACTTGCGGAGAGGTTAGTGGACAATGGCCACTTTTCTGTCGTCCTGAAACGTCACAAAGATAATATAGTGAAAGTACTTTCAATAATGAAAAGATTCCAACAAGAATTTGAACTGAACTGTCTTACAGACTAACTTTGAAGAATTTTAATCAATAATATATGGCTGAAATTCTAACGTCAACTATAGACTTTCTTGTTGACAATCGCATAAGTATCGAGTGGATACAAATAGGTGAGGTATGGACTCTTTTCTTCTATTTTAATCTGGCACAAATGTTAAGGTTTGCCTGTTCTCGTGTAAGCTGTAACTTCTTGACTCAAACATAAAATAAACAACATGATATTTGCTATTCATAGATGGACTGCGGCCAATTGAGATGTCAGGTTCCAGAAGGCTGTGCTACATATGGTGGCCATGCAATGGCCGAAGGAACGCCATGTGGGACAAATATGGTAAGTTGTGATTTGCTTTAAGATTCAATGATTTGTACCGACCTCTGTCTCAAATTTTCAAGAGGTTCATTCTTTCTTGTTTTTCGACCACTCTGTATTTTGAACAGTAAGAGGTACAAGATAGAGAACAGTAACAGTAAACAGTCTCTGTAACACTGTAAAATAGTACAAGTAACGAATGCATCATCTGAAGTCAAAGCCGAGTCTGGGTGATTATATGTTGCTAAATGTTTTAGTAACTGGATTCTATACTATTCATCCATCCATCCGTCCATCCGTCCATTATCTATCTATCTATCTATCTATCTATCTATCTATCTATCTATCTATCTATCTATCTATCTATCTATCTATCTATCTATCTATCTATCTATCTATCTATCTATCTATCTATCTATCTATCTATCTATCTATCTATCTATCTATCTATCTATCTATCTATCTATCTATCTATCTATCTATCTATCTATCTATCTATCTATCTATCTATCTATCTATCTATCTATCTATCTATCTATCTATCTATCTATCTATCTATCTATCTATCTATCTATCTATCTATCTATCTATCTATCTATCTATCTATCTATCTATCTATCTATCTATCTATCTATCTATCTATCTATCTATCTATCTATCTATCTATCTATCTATCTATCTATCTATCTATCTATCTATCTATCTATCTATCTATCTATCTATCTATCTATCTATCTATCTATCTATCTATCTATCTATCTATCTATCTATCTATCTATCTATCTATCTATCTATCTATCTATCTATCTATCTATCTATCTATCTATCTATCTATCTATCTATCTATCTATCTATCTATCTATCTATCTATCTATCTATCTATCTATCTATCTATCTATCTATCTATCTATCTATCTATCTATCTATCTATCTATCTATCTATCTATCTATCTATCTATCTATCTATCTATCTATCTATCTATCTATCTATCTATCTATCTATCTATCTATCTATCTATCTATCTATCTATCTATCTATCTATCTATCTATCTATCTATCTATCTATCTATCTATCTATCTATCTATCTATCTATCTATCTATCTATCTATCTATCTATCTATCTATCTATCTATCTATCTATCTATCTATCTATCTATCTATCTATCTATCTATCTATCTATCTATCTATCTATCTATCTATCTATCTATCTATCTATCTATCTATCTATCTATCTATCTATCTATCTATCTATCTATCTATCTATCTATCTATCTATCTATCTATCTATCTATCTATCTATCTATCTATCTATCTATCTATCTATCTATCTATCTATCTATCTATCTATCTATCTATCTATCTATCTATCTATCTATCTATCTATCTATCTATCTATCTATCTATCTATCTATCTATCTATCTATCTGTGTTTATTAATAATGTATGCATTTATTAACCTCAGGTGTGTATATTAGGGGAATGTGTATCGGAATCATCTGTGCCTGTGCCAGTGGCTGGCGGTTGGTCAGAATGGACGGAAACATCTTGCTCGAGAACGTGTGGAGGAGGCGTTATCATTCGAGAAAGAGTGTGTAACAATCCTTTTCCGGCCTATGGTGGAGCTCCTTGCGAAGGAGATGGGTTTGAACCACGACTGTGCAACACTGAAGTAGTAAGAAACAGTTTTCCTTTGTGATCTGGATTGCGTTTTAAAATCAAATTCCTTACCTTCCTCAATAATAGATCAGGTCAATCATAACAAGCAAAGAAGTCATGATTAAAAACTTGCTTACAACTATCATAGTTGTCTTTATTATTTGGATATTCCCCTTGTGTGGATAATTAAATAGAGCCGATGCCGACTGTCTTCAGAAATAGCGACACGTTTAGCCTTGTAGCATGAATCTGGTAAGTACCTGAAGCTCTCTGACGTTGAGTGTTGAGAAGAGAAGCAATGGCAAAGAGCCTGGACTGAGAAAACAGTAACAGCACCAACTTTGTCTAGCTTACAACCAGCTCTCTGAGGTACAGCCCTAACGTTCTAACTTATCATTACAAGTTATGTATTCCACACCATCTTTATATTACAATAGAAACCTTCAAACGTGAGAGGCTTGTAATTAATGGTCTCTGGTACACAAAACGTTATTTTAAATCAGCTATTATCTGAGTCAACGCAAATCTTTAACGTGTATAGCTAAACGCATTACTTGCTCATATAATTCGTTAGCATTCATCTTTTAAAGCTACGTTAGCGACAAAGTTATACAGTTTACCTAAAATACTAACTCTATCGTGCTGACGTGGTTTATTCACACTTTCAAAAAGACGTTACGAAAGTTTTGATCGGTAATATAGAAGGCAGGGCCAACTCCGTACTTTTCAGTGCCTTAGGCGAGTCATGCACTCAGCGTTTCCAGATTACAAAAAAAAATAAAAGAAAAGGAGAACTATTACCATATAGTAAATCCCAGTGACTACAATATACTTCATAGGTGGGGAAGGGGCAAATTGTAAATTTATCCAGATTTATTTATGTAGGTGCATGAAGCTATATGGAAGGGCCGGAGGCAGATTAATGATTGTATAAAGGAAGTGGTTCGGCCTGGGTCCATTAAACTGGCTATAAAAGGGTCTTCTGGGGGGGGGGGGCCTTTCGCTGAAAAAAACCTTGAAGTTTAGACAACAAAAAGGTGCATTCTCAGGCACATTTAGAAATTACTTTAGGTGTATAGTTACATCTTAACGCAAGGGTGTGCTACCCAACGCATCGATTCCAGAGGGAATTCTGTGCCCGTAGGCATGCATGGACTAATTCTAACTGGACTGAATGTTGAAAAGTTGGCTGATTCACACACAGATTACAGTAACTACTGTAAATCTTAAAAGTTTTGTACCATAGTAAATACTGGATTTTGCTTACAAATCTGATAAATGGTAGCATGTTCTACTAGGTTTACAGTAAGAACCGTGAGGATATGTGAAATCCCAACAAATACCAACAACTGGATTTGTTGGAATTACACATATGCTCTGTTCTTATTGTAATCCTAATAGCACATGCTACCGATTTAAAGCACAATCTATTTTCTACTTTGATACAAAACTTTAAGATTTACAGCAGTAACTGTGTTCTCTGTGTGCATCGGGTGGAAAAATGCGCGACCGACGATGTAGATGGGTCATGCCTGCCCCATTGCGTACGCTGCTAATGAATGTACAACGCATGGTAGCGCGACATGGTGACAGTAACAAAGTTTTGTATTTTTGATAGATGTGGTAGAATACTTCATTCAATTAATAGCGGTTTTGATTCTGCAGGGAGTTTCAATTATAAAAAGACACATTAAAAAGGAAAGCCATTTTGATGTGTTGTGAATTATGGCGAAAAGCTCATCCTTTTCCGAAGACGAAAGATGATTTTAATTAAGATCCCAACAATGGATCGATAATGAAAAAAAAACGGGAATTGGGTGAATGCACTTTGTTATAGCCTGAGAATTTGCTATACTATCAGTTTCACTTTTAAACCTTTCAGTCGTGCACTGTGTCGCCAGATGGGTACAGAGACGAACAATGTTTGGAGACGGCAAATGAGCCTTACTTTGACGGTATCGTTTATGGATGGACTGGCATTTTTGCTTCTTTCTTGCCTTGTAAGTGATATATTTTATATTAATCAATTTATAATATAGTAAATTTAAATATCAACGCTATAAATAAATATATAAATATATAATATATATATATATATATATATATATATATATATATATATATATATATATATATATATATATATATATATATCGGAATAACGGAAAAACTGTTAAACAACTATGCTGCATTTAGAGAAAGGCTGGATCTCGAGTGAGATACAGTAATTAAATTAGGTAAGTGATTGTGATTGAAGTAAAACAGCCAATGTTTGGTTTTTGCAGAGCTTTCTAGCAAAACTAGCTCTTCTTCAGTGCATGATCACCGAAAGTGACAAGGAGTAGCAGGAATTGAAACTATTTTGTAGAGAAGATTGTCGGCATGGTTGCAAAGGCACAGCGACTTACTGATTTCTGCTGAATTGAGCAGAAGTTTTAGAAATTCGGATTATTATTATTACTTCCAATCACTTACCTATATAGATAGACAGATAGATATATAGATAGAGAGATAGACAGATAGACAGACAGACAGACAGACAGACAGACAGACAGACAGACAGACAGACAGACAGACAGACAGACAGACAGACAGACAGACAGACAGACAGACAGACAGACAGACAGACAGACAGACAGACAGACAGACAGACAGACAGACAGACAGACAGACAGACAGACAGACAGACAGACAGACAGACAGACAGACAGACAGACAGACAGACAGACAGACAGACAGACAGACAGACAGACAGACAGACAGACAGACAGACAGACAGACAGACAGATAGATAGATAGATAGATAGATAGATAGATAGATAGATAGATAGATAGATAGATAGATAGATAGATAGATAGATAGATAGATAGATAGATAGATAGATAGATAGATAGATAGATAGATAGATAGATAGATAGATAGATAGATAGATAGATAGATAGATAGATAGATAGATAGATAGATAGATAGATAGATAGATAGATAGATAGATAGATAGATAGATAGATAGATAGATAGATAGATAGATAGATAGATAGATAGATAGATAGATAGATAGATAGATAGATAGATAGATAGATAGATAGATAGATAGATAGATAGATAGATAGATAGATAGATAGATAGATAGATAGATAGATAGATAGATAGATAGATAGATAGATAGATAGATAGATAGATAGATAGATAGATAGATAGATAGATAGATAGATAGATAGATAGATAGATAGATAGATAGATAGATAGATAGATAGATAGATAGATAGATAGATAGATAGATAGATAGATAGATAGATAGATAGATAGATAGATAGATAGATAGATAGATAGATAGATAGATAGATAGATAGATAGATAGATAGATAGATAGATAGATAGATAGATAGACAGACAGACAGACAGATAGACAGATAGATAGATAGATAGATAGACAGATAGACAGACAGACAGACAGATAGATAGATAGATAGATAGATAGATAGATAGATAGACAGACAGATAGATAGACAGACAGATAGATAGATAGATAGATAGATAGACAGACAGACAGATAGATAGACAGACAGATAGATAGATCATCATGTATCTTATTAGATCATAGTAGACATCGCAGAGATACCTTAATAAACTATTGCGATTAAAATCGAATTTAAATTCAGGGGTTTCTTGGATCACTTATTGAAATACATTTTAAAATCATAATATAATGATATTGGAAATATCTGTCTCATTGCTGTTGTTCAACGCTTACCTAATGTCGTACCGTTATCTTCTTTTCGTCTTCGGGCAGTTACCGATTACTGTCAAAATACTTGTCTTAGGTCGGATAACGCATTTTACTCCAGGAGACCCCCCGGATTAAATACGGATGGAACAGAATGTTGGGATTACAATACTGCTGACGAATCAAGATACCTTCGGTGTGTTCGGGGTTTCTGTTTGGTAAGCTGAAAATCAAAACTACAGTATGAAATGTTTCCAAAAAGGTAATGTAGGCGATATTGAAGAACTTAGCATGCATAGACTCTGATTAATTCACTTTAGCTTCGGCTTTGAGTACAACGTTTCTGTATGCTGCAGTGTTGGACGAATCTAACCGAAACAGTAATTACCGGATTTTGCGATACGCGTTACAAACATTGCCGACTTCCAGTCCGCGGTCCTCATAACAACTTTGTAAGGTTGTAAGGTCGGTAAGAGTGACTACATAGGTTTTGAAACCAAAAAGAGTTGTGACTATGCGTTAGTTAATTTAAAACCAATATAACGGTGATGACTAGGGTTATGCAGGTACTGGGCTTAATTACGTGACAATGGGATATTCACTATTGGATACTAAATAAGGGTTTTATAATCACTTTGCAAGAAAATGACCTTTCGGCATCCTAAAATTTCATGTAAATGTATACAATGTCTCTAATCTTTTGGAGGAAGGGGCGGGGCACAGGGGCGGGAAAGATGAGAACATAACAAGCGATGTGCAATTTGTAAATCATAACCTTTCTTACAATGATTGCGTATGTGTGCGTGTTCGCGTTTGTAGGTGTCAGCTGTCCAGACAAAAGGTTAGAATATAGGCGATTGTCACATTTGGTGAAATGGTACAAAAGAAATCTTGTCACCATATCAAACAAAAGAGAACAATTGTCATTGGTTGTCCAGACAAGGGGTCAGAATTAAGGGGAAATTGGTGTTGATGTCAGTCTGTGTGTGTGTGGTTGTGTGTGGCGGAAGTTCGAACAGATCTCAAACCTTTTACGTGGCTGCCCCGTATGGAGTTCAAGAATTATTTTGTTATGGTGGAGTTCAAAGTTCATTTGGTCATTTTGAGATCAGCTGAACGGAAAGATTTAGCAACCTTACAATCACGGTATATAAAGAGGAAGCCATGTGTTTATGTCATAAACAGTATGGGGATTATTCATGTTAAGTAAATATATTCTTCAGATATAATTGGAGCTCAAAGGTCATTTGAAGTCAGCAGAGGTCAAAGTTTGAAACTTCAACACCGTTACCTTAAGCATGGAATCTTAGATAATTATCATTTTTAGATTCTCCTTTTTGTGTTAATGAACCTATTTCATCGATTAAAATACCGTCTATTTGTTAATGAGACAGTAATACATGCATAAAAATCAGAAATCTTTTTCATGTATAGACATTCGGATGTGATGGAGTAGAGGGCAGCAGTAAAGAATTCGATATGTGTCGCATCTGCAATGGAGATGGAAGTTCTTGTACATGTACGACCGGATCTTTCACTACAGGAACGACCGGAGGTGAGTTATCAGGCTGGCAATAAACAGATACGCAATTTACTATTTTAAACCAATGGGTGCGACATCTTTAGCAAGAGAACTTCTTTGTAAGAACATTGACAGCATTTCAGTTGAAGTTTGTTGGTCGGAATGTGCTTCTAAATGGTGGGGCAAAACATTCGGGACACTTGCAGTCCGTTCAGTTTGGAGGGACCAGAAGATTTGTTGCAGATCAATGTTCTGGCGATCTTAGGGTATGGGAGGGAGATAATTCTTCATACGACATTGGCCACCTAAATTAGATGCAAAGTGGTGATATAAATATATATATATATATATATATATATATAGCATCATGTTTGATCTCTAGAGTAAGGCAAAATATGTCACCAAAAACAGAACTAGTATTGTTCGATACAGGTGACAAACGCCTACAGTGGAATTACGACCTTCCTTACCGGTTTCGAACTCTGGACATACAATCGGCTCCCATAGCCCAGTGGTTAGGGTGTCCGCCTACAGAGCGGAAGGCCCGGGTTCGAATCCCGGTGGAGGCTGGAAGTTTTTCACTGTTCTTGATTTTCCAACTCATTACGATTTTCATTTTCATTTTTATATATATATATATATATGTATATGTATAATGTATACGTATAATGTATATATATATATATTTATTTATAGATATATATATATATATATATTTATACCGAAGTAAATTTATATTCCATAATATTAAAATCTTAATGAGACTATGACGGACCAAATGTTCTCGGCACCAGCCCATCCCTTCCCTCGCCCTTGCAAAGACCGTACCATGGATCTCTTATATTTCCTAACGCAATTGATATTATGTGATCATATTCCAAGCATTGAGACCTTGACATCACAGATGTCGTTACTCAATTTCGCTTTTATGGTTCCACAGTTGTCTGTATAGCCGTGAGACTTAACAGTGTACGGGAAATACAATAAGAACTAGTGTGGGTGATAAACTTGCTATTTAGACAAGTTAGAACTATCAGTGGGTTGCAATGTTGAGTGGTTTCATTTGTTTTAACGACACCATTAATTGGGAAGTTATTGGTATTTTAATTAGTACAATTACTGTACATTGCCTAATTTCATGTAGGTGGTATATAATGACAATCTACTATTTGCTACTAGAATACAACGTTTGGGACGACATTCCAATCGGAGCGACTTCCATCCAAATAATCAACAACGATGTCGGTTTGGGCAACAACATTGGTAAGTGAAGCAAATCTTACAGTAGGCCTATATGTAAGTTTGAGGTCACGTAAACGTATCCAACTGCTTACTCCCGATTGATTGCATTAGTGACCGTCGTTGATGAACACAAACCCTTCCTTATAATAAATTACGCTTGACCGTTTCAAATGGAATTATTATAGGCAAATCCATAATTTGGAATAAAGTACATGCTTCAAATCATTAAGTATACGCTTGAAATCCATATAAAATTACTTTGACACCTGACAGTATGATTCACTGTTGAACATATGTTTCCTTTTCTGAAATGTTCCCAACTGGATGACACTGGTGACACCCCTTATGCATATACATATAAAATGAAGCACAGTTATTTGGTTATACTTACAAGCAGATTAGCCCGGAAGGAGTAGCTGATATGCTAGAAATTAGATTGTCCGTAAGGTATTGCCTAAGAAGTAGCCTACAACATCATCCAACAGACCCCAACATTAGTTCCATCAACTATACTTGTAGTCTTAGGATCTGATCTATAATTAATGTGCCAAAGAACCTTTTCTACTACCCCCGCCGGATTATACCATCAAGTTGTTAAATCGACTATCACCGATAAAATTTTACCGTAACCGTATAGGTTTAATAAATTTGAAAGTAATGAATGAATGCCGAGTATTAAACCTAGCTTCTGCTCGAAGTCTTCCAGTATCTCATTACTGAATACAAGCCAGGAGACTAAGTATTTGATTTAAGTTCAATATAAGTTTCCGTCACCCATTTTTCATAATAATATTCACACGTAAAAAGGAAAATTGTAAAAGTTTGAATATTTCGCTATTTGAAATAAACATTTCATTGGTTAAGCCACAGAGCCATAATGTCATCATTCCGATTATCAATTAGCGTCGAAATATTTACTACAATATGCTTATAAATTTCATCAGTAATAAATTGAATATGTTAAAAATCTACTTGTTATCTAGCCGGACAAACTGCAGGCATTTCTTTCACGCTCAATTGAACAAATAAACACCCGAACTAATCAACTTCTTTAAATTGTAGCTACAAACGTACAAATATTGACTTGGTAAGTTATAAGCTTACCTCCTCATTCACCGTCAAAGAGTCAAATCATTCACGTTGGCAGAGGATGTGGAATACTGAAGCATTGTTTGCATTTCTATCAGTGCTTGGATCTTACCCATATTCTTAACCTTTTGGGGAGTGTTTTATGCAGTTAACATTTCCTCCAATATTATGCCATGTGTTTTATTCCATTATTGTTTCAAGCCATCACTGGTTTAGATTCGTCAATGCAGTACTTTCGTGGAAGTGGTTCTAGCATAGACACAAGTGTTCGAGCAGCCTTGGGAAGCTTCATCATACTTCATGCAGCTGACGGGGTCGTGGAAACATTTCGCAGCACAGGCCCAAGTCCAGAATCCTTGCGGTTTGAGGTTTATCTAGCGGTACCTGTGCAGAATTTGATAACGTACTCTTACTGTCTTGCTAAGACGGGAACTACATACTTGTAAGTCGCGTTAACGTATTCCATTTCACCTACCTCACAGCGAATGCCTCCTTTCATCTAAGGCAACAATACTAGTAAGGATATATACGTATATCTAAACTTAACACGCAGAAAGTTCTAACAATTGAGATATGTGTTTATGCTTTGTCAACTCAAGGCTAACTTGTCTGTAATACAATATGTCGCATTGCATAGTGGACTGCAAATCAGTGGCCATGGAAGAAGTTATGTAAGTTCAGTTATCAGAAGAAATACTCTCCAGGTGGATTTAGTTAGCCACAATAACATATTCCTTAAATTTGGGCAAAGTGAAAATAGTATGTACCATTTGCAACTTCTTATGATCCTCCGAATAAAACCTGCAGCATCTACATTACATCATTTGCTTGACATACGTGTGAATATTTTCAAGTTGACGTTTTCGTAAACAGGCTAACCTAATCCAAACTTGATTTCAATTATTCTCTAATGTTATTCGACGGGTATGACGTTTACTAGTATTTGTAGGTAACTCAATAAATAAACATTGTAACTATAGTGAGTATTATGCATGGTAGTATTTAGGAATGCATATAGTCCTAGAGCATAGTCGCTGATTTAATAGGGATATTTAGATTCGGAATTAGATGTAATAACTGCAGAATGTTTGCTTAGCTGCCAAAGTTCCATGAAGTTAAGATTCATTGGAGTTTACCTTCCTCTGTAGATGATTGGTACATTAATCACAATACCAATGCTATTTGTCAGTTCAATCATCAAGATGATATCATTTTATCACTATGTTACTGACAGATATAGTCAAAAAACAGTTTCACATACACGCGTCTATTGAAGCATAATACATGAAACATTTCGTCGTACTTTCTGTTTCATTCTCAACTGTCAGAACGTGGTATGTTTAGATCAAAATTGTGAAAGATACTTAAATTAAAATCTTTGGCATCTTGAGTAGCCAAAGCTACATAAAGTAAAAAAATTAATTGCAGTTTAACTTTGTGTACGGCAATTATCTTCCTCGGTGGATGATTTGAACCTTAATCAGAACATCAAGGTTATCGACATGTTACAGTCACAACAGAGTTTCAAATGCATGCGTCTATTGAATCAATCTTATTTTGTTTTACATTTTCATGTTTCATTCTCACCTTTCAGAAAGTGGTATATTTTAGATAGAAAGTGTAAACGATGCTTTAAAAGCCTTTGGCATCTTAAGTAGCCAAACGTTAGTAATCATAAATTTATCTACCTCGAATTGAAATGACTTTTCTCAAACGACTGTAAGCACCAGACGCCAACGGTACGTCACATACAGTCTTATGTCTGCAATCTCCAATTGGCCAGTATATATTTAATCATTTTAACTGTTTACGACAACTGTTTGTTCATACAACAGCTGGGATGTTGAAGACTATGGAGACTGTACCGCAACATGTGATGGCACACAAATGAGAACGGTCACCTGCACAGAAAAAAATAACTTCGTTGTCTCTCAAGTTGATGATGGTCTTTGTGAGACAAACGTTGGTCCCAAGCCTAACTCTGTCACGAATTGCAACGTTGGCATTTGTCCGTTATGGTTTACCGATACTTTTGGTGATGTGAGCGAATTTATTGATTTTCAATTAATTTTTCTTTGAGATTTAAGTTATTGTATTCCAGATGCGTGTTTGACTTCAATAATGAACCTTAACGGTTTGCACACTTCCGTTTTGATTTAAAGGTTATTTTCGAGATCAATTGCCGGCACAGGTGTCAAAGGCTTTGCAAGTACCAGGTTTCAAAGTTTGCGACAATTCCTGTTGTCGTTCGAAATATAAACCTGATAACGGTTGCTATGGCAATATGTTTCTTTCCTATTTATAAAATTGTGCATAGAGAATAACCAAATGATCGAAGGAAACTATGTCAAAACAGAGACAAAATATCTAAGATGGTAATAATTTCGAAAAAAACGAGGTTACGAAGTGCGAATGATATTATGCAAAGAAACAATAAGGATATACGACATATACATATTTCGTACGGATTCCAGAACTGTTAAGGAATTTAAGAATGCCAAACATTCTGATATATTTATGTTAGAAATGGCAAGTTATATATGTCAAGTTTAATGCTAAAGGGCATTTCATCAATGACTTCACATTTTCACTTCATTTCACACTGCAGTGTTCTGTAAACTGTGGAAAGGGAATACAATTTAGGGAGCTGACTTGTAGGCTCGGATCTTCAGTTATTGGTAGTGATAATTGTGATGCCAGTACTAGACCATCAGTATCACAGGAGTGTCTTTCAGATGTCTGCCCAGGAGGTAGGTTTGGAAATGTTTTTTGTTGTTGTTATTTTTCATCACTGTGCATCCGTTGCTTTACGAGATAATGATTAGATCTTATAATATTCTACAATCGGTCCTTGTGCTGAATGAAATGAATGTTCTTATAGCAATTGACAGCGAATTACTCGATGGCTCATTTAGTTCACAGTATGGACAACACAAACCGTCACACACTATTCTTGCATGGCTGTAAAGCAGTAGAGTTAAGGGGTTTAAGTGTGTGCGTGGGGGATGGGGGTTGGGTGTGGGGTTGGGTGTTCCTTCATAGTAGACATCCTCAAAATTTTTTGTACCAACTTTGTCACTGCATTTTATATCAGGCTGTAGTTGACATATCAAGACATCAGAGGGTGACAATGTATGTTTTTATATTATCACCTTTGCAAATTGCTCCTGTATGGTTTTGAATTCTTTATCAATCTAAGTGTATCTTAGATTATGTCTACATAATACTTGTTTTTTCTTACATTTTCTCACACAGCTTGTGATGCAGCATTTATTACCACCAACGGCCGAACATCTGGTACTTTCCAAACTCCTAGGTTTCCCAGACCATATCCCAGGAGGTCGTTATGTAATACCTGGATATTTGCCGAAGTAGGGAAGCATGTTGAAATTAGATTCAAAAGATTTCAACTTCAACCAAATAAAAATGATGGATGCAGGGATTGGCTGTTGGTGAGTAGGCAATAGGAAATACCAGAGACGGATAAAAAAAAACTTTATCTTACCAACAAACTCTTTTGTATTTGCTGAAAATGCTGTATTAATTAAATACATAAATCCACAGTAACTAATGATGTAATTATGACTATTATCTTTCACAGATAACGGATCTCAACACTGGTGACATGAAACGATATTGTGGAAAGCGTCCGAATTTTAGAATTACTTACGACCATGAAGTAAAGCTCGAATTCCGATCAAATAGACGACGCCAGTTTCGTGGATTTAGCGCAAATTTCGTTGTTCTTTAGACAAGGTTTATATTGGTTATACTTTTAGGTTTTTATTACTTTTACAGCATATTAGTAGTCAGACAAAACTTGAACTCAAACCATATAATTCTATACTCTTAGAAACGTTTTCCGTTTTCTATCCAACGGAGATATCAATGTTAAATTGCGCTTACATCTCCATCTTGTTTAACCGTATGCATGGAACTTTCTACTGGAATGATGGGAACGCAAATTCCGTTCGGTATAATATAAGTATGATGTAGACGTTAGAAGTAAATAACTTTTATGACTTAAGTTCAATAATACTCAGACGTTGTTTTTTTTTTGCTGTTGTACATGCACTAAATGTAATTCCTTGTTCAAGCATATTGTTTCATAAGTTTGTCATTACGAAGTATACGCTTAATTACGTTTTAAACGTTTTTATTTCGTTGTACTTTCTCTGAGATATATTGTTTCATAAGTTTGTCATTATTAAGTATACGCTTAATTACGTTTTTACTTCGTTGTACTTTCTCTGCATGTGGTATATTGTTTCATAAGTGTTTCATTACTCAGTAAACGCTTAATTACGTTTTTATTTCTCTGAGGTAGGCTATATTGTTTCTTAAGTTTGTCATTACTTAGTATACGCTTAATTACGTTTTTATTTCGTTGTACTTTCTCTGCATGTGGTATATTGTTTCAAAAGTGTTTCATTACTCAATAAACGCTTAATTACGTTTTTATTTCTCAGAGGTATATTGTTTCTTAAGTTTGTCATTACTAAGTATACGCTTAATTACGTTTTTATTTCGTTGTACTTTCTCTGCATGTGGTATATTGTTTCAAAAGTGTTTCATTACTCAATAAACGCTTAATTACGTTTTTATTTCTCAGAGGTATATTGTTTCATAAGTTTGTCATTACTAAGTATACGCTTAATTACGTTTTTATCTCGTTGTACTTTTTCTGAGGTACAGTTTCACTGTGCATCCGTTAGCGACCCCACCTTTATAATTGCATACAGTATTGAGGATGTCAGCGACCCCCACCAGACTCTCTTAATAAACGTATGTGGTTTTCATCAAGAAAGAGACAAGATATGCTTCAGTACTTTCCACATATATAGATAATGTTTCAATTTGAGATACTTGATAGTTTCACTGTTGGATCTATAACATGACATTGTCCGGAGGTCACGAGCCTAATCCTAAGACATGGGATGGGTTAAAGGGGGGGGGGGAGGAGGCGTGGGCTGGTATGGAACCAATCTTAAAAAATGTCTCGTTTCGTTGATGGGAATACCCCCAAAAGCATGCATCATGAGATATTTGTTTTATACGGAAACATGGAAAGCAAGCATTACTAATTTTTTTATTTTTCATTTTTAGGTTTACAGTCTTGTTCAGGGCCAAGGCCTTCTCACACGACTTTACAACTTAACCCTGTTATTGGTAACTTGTCACACCTACACACCAAAGTGTGCACAATTCAATCAATCTCTCCTGGGGCACCACAGTGCACCACAACCACGTGTCCCCCGGGGGACTTCCCATAGGGTGCAGCCACAAACCGGCGCACACAACTATATGTACAAGTTACCTCGCAAGTCCCCATTTATACACCTGGGGGAAGAGAGGCAATGGAGATAAAGCGCCTTGCCCAAGGACACAACGTAATGATCTGGCCAGGGCTCGAACCTGTAATCCTTAGATCACAAGTCCACTGCCTTAACCACTTGACCACAACGCCCTCACATTACTAGACCAGCATGATGAAGATGTAGGTCCCACCTGCAAAAGTGAGACTCAGATGAGTTTCTTTGTACAAAGCATCAATGCATGGCTTATGTTAGCTATTTTATGTCTGCTCTACTTCGGTCAGAATTTTAAGACCTATACGACGTAATGTTTAGTAGCCAATACTCATTCCCACAGTGTCGGCCATTTCAATCCCTATGTCCCAAAGGGGTTCGTGCGATATTTATAATATCATGCAATATACAGAATGCCCATACCCCCTGCTAGTTCGTTTCAATATCATACATAACACAGCCACATTTGAGAAAGAAAGAAAGAAGAGGCTTCTCCCCATTTGGTCGCTTAAGCGTCGTACAAATAACTGCTGATTATTATTATGATTATAACAAAACAACAAAAATGTTTTGATAATTACAAAGTGTGTAAAAGCGTTTAATTTGCACAGAAAGACGTTTACAATGCGAAATAGCGTTACTCTAAATTATGAGATTTCATCACGCACAATAAGCGTATGTAGAAGCATAATTGGGTGACATAAATCATGTTGGCTTTTCCAAGACGAATGATACCATTATTAACATATGCGCGAGGTTGTCTACAACATCACATTACTGACAAAATAATTACAAGGAATAAGTAGGCTTGCACAAACGGCTCGCCATAGGTTTTCCAGGTGCAACAACACGCATTTCAAGAACAATGATCCGACTTTCTGCGCTACAAGTTATTGCCATTGACATGTACATAAATCGGCTCAATGTGTAATGTGGATTTTGTACAACAAATGTCTATTGATATGTGCGCAGTCTGCTTGGCGCGCGCAGAACGTGTATTCTGGCATTGCATAACTTAGGCCTATTACTAGTAGTACTAGTTGGTAATATGAATATGAATATGATAGCCCTGGTCTTAATGAACGTTTCGAGTTAGCCAGAGTAACGGTAAATATGACTGCACCGAGGTCCACTTGATATACGCCTGGAAGCCTACATGTTTATCCAGATCAACAATCATGACGACTTGTTACATTTCGAAGAAGGTTAGGCTACTATGGGTTTTTGTTTGGGGCACACGGACTAAGTTAGGCTTCGCCTACGGTAGGCTATGTCTATAATTAAGTTGGGCTACAAACTGAGTACAGTACATATAGGCATAACAGTAACACTAAGACTTAGGCAGTAAGGCCTACGTTTTCCAGCCTCGTTTAGAGGACACAATAGTTGGAGACTAGAGGTAACTGGTACAGACTTGAAGGTAAGTCTTATGATGCTATTTAGCGAGGGGCTATTAATTAATACCACTTAGAAAGTACGTCAAAACAAAAGGACTACAGTATAGCATTTAGCAGGATAGGTAACGCAAGGGCACAATAATTATACGCGAATCGTAACCGTAACAAACGAGCATAATATTTTCAGAAATTCCGATCAAACTCCGTCCAAACGAAAAAATAGTTCGATTTAGGCTAGTAAAGTCTGATTTTTCGAGATACCAACCCAGTAAACATTTTGACGTCGGATCGACGTCGGGTTTAGGTCCAGATGGTCGGTTAAACGTCGGTGTCCAACATAAGTAGTAGTTCAGACGTCGGATTGACGTCACAAATTAATCCTTTCAATTTTCGACGTCCTAACGACGGCGGATGGACGTTTGTTAATATCGTAGTTATATAAAGGTAGTCTTTCCGACGTCGGATGACAGCCCTTTAATATACGTCGCGTTTCAATGGTCCATCCGACGCCGAAATGACCTATTATAATAGACCTATAATAAAAGGTTCGTTGGATCGACGTCGGATGAACTACGTACAGGCGACGTCGCAATGAGAACGTCCCTCCGACGCTCAAACGACCATTCAGAATAGACTAATCATAAACGGTTCGTTGTATCGACGTCGGTTTAACTACGGACAGGCGACGTCGCACTGAGAACGTCCCATCGACGCTCAAACGACCAGAAAGAATAGACTAATCATAAACGGTTCGTTAGATCTACGTCCGCTCAACTACGGACAGGCGACGTCGCACTGAGAACGTCCCATCGACGCTCAAACGACCAGTCAGAATAGACTAATCATAAACGGTTCGTTGTATCGACGTCGGTTCAACTACGGACAGGCGACGTCGCACTGAAAACGTCCCTCCGACGCTCATACGACCAGTCAGGATAGACTAATCATAAACGGTTCGTTGTATTGACGTCCGTTCAACTACGGACAGGCGACGTCGCACTGAAAACGTCCCTCCGACGCTCATACGACCAGTCAGGATAGACTAATCATAAACGGTTCGTTGTATTGACGTCCGTTCAACTACGGACAGGCGACGTCGCACTGAGAACGTCCCATCGACGCTCAAACGACCAGAAAGAATAGACTAATCATAAACGGTTCGTTAGATCTACGTCCGCTCAACTACGGACAGGCGACGTCGCATTGAGAACGTCCCATCGACGCTCAAACGACCAGAAAGAATAGACTAATCATAAACGGTTCGTTAGATCAACGTCCGTTCAACTACGGACAGGCAACGTCTCACTGAGAACGTCCCATCGACGCTCAAACGACCGGAAAGAATAGACTAATCATAAACGGTTCGTTGGATCGACGTCGGTTCAACTACGGACAGGCGAGGTCGCACGGTAAATGTCTCTCCGACTTAATCATTGATATAGTTGGTTGGATCGACGTCGAATGAAGTGTCGACAAGAGACGCCATATTAAACGACGTTAAAACAACAATTCAAAATAGACTAATCATAAACGATTCGTTGGATCGACGTCGGCTGAACTAGTTCGGTGTTGGAACGGCATTGGCGGTAGAAGTATATAAGCTTCCCTCTTTATACGCTCCAATGACTATCTAGAAATATACTATATCATAAACAGTTCGTTGGATCGATGTCGAATCAACTTTGAACAGCGGGCGCTTACGTGAATACGTATACCTTCGACGTTTAATACAGTTTATTAATATAACGTAAAATAAACATTTCGAAATACGTGTATCCGTGACATCCAACTTAACACTGGCAATCATATGCGACTCAGACGAAAGCTGTGAAAGTACCGTCAGTATATACAACAACTTCTCGCTTATCATGCCGTTATTAAGGTAAGTAAAACTTAAATGAATCCAATAAAAGGAGACATATTTTCAGTAAAATGAGACTATAGAGCAATGTTAAACATGTTAACAAGTATATTGCAAATCTACACTCGTTTTCTTCCATAACACTTGCACTGCGAGTGAAAGAAAGAACCATATCTGGTGCAGTAATATTGAGGTAACGTTTAACTTAAATAATTGATTCGGTCATGGCAGCTCCATATAACAATTATGAATCAAGTAATCGTTTGACGCACTAGAGCATACCTCGTTATACCCCATCCCATATCCTCACAAACACATCCCCGACTACGCTTTTATAACACTTCCGTAGACAAATGTGCGTCGGCAGCGCTTTCATCTTCTGCTGAGCGAACGTGAAAGAGGAATGTCAGTTTTCCTAATATGCGCTGTCCAAGACTATGGTAGCGCAGAAGGGACATTGCATTGAACAGTTACCGACTTTTCTAAACCACAAACAACGGTAAATTGTCGAGTTGACGAGACGATAACGTCATAAAATTCACAAACTTGATATTGAATGTTGTTAATTTATTAATTTTCTGTAATTTGCTGAGTCGCACACTGAGTTGCTACTATCTCAAAAATGACAGAAATCGGAAAATGTTGACGAGATAAAGTATCTCCTTCAAGTTTCTGCAAATTGGCAGGTTACCAACTTTAACAAAACTACAAATATCTGAAAAATGTTGAGATGGTAACGTGATTCTAGAAATTGCCGTTTTGACCGTACAACCGACGGATCTCGTCAACGGATTAATTTTCTGTAATTTGAAGAGTGCCAAACTTTTTCAAAGAAAGTCGGGAAATTAAAAAGAAAATTACTCTTCAATGATTTGACGAATTGCACTATACTAATCTCGCGAACATAGCATTATATAATTGCGTTGAATTTTGGTTGCTCCATAGTGGAATTGTGTTGTTGCTTGTTCATTTTTTTAATAATATTTACGAGTTGTAATTGTGCAACACGACACTTTAACGGTGGTCATACGGGGACATGTCTCACACATTATAGAATAACTCAACTTCTTGCCAAAACTCGTGGTTCTGTCGGGTACCCACGCTTTCTTGACATGTCTGTCAAAAAGCTTATACCTGTACCATTGGTTTAATTCTAGGTAGACTGGCCACTGTTTAGCCATGTAGTGCCCCCCCCCCCCCCCACACACACACAGAAACACTCATTTATAGGGAGTTTCATCCGCCATTTCGGGTCACAATCTGTTTGTTAATTTGGTGTGGGCGCTAGGGCTGTTGCCACGGCAACTCAATTTTAAATTGGAATTAATGTAAACAACATAAAAACAGTACGACTCTTTCATACCGTTTTATATTTTCACAGCACAGCAGACTACCCCCAACCTCCGCAAACTCTGCATTAAATCTCATGTATAGGCTGGGTCATGTAATGTATGATTAGCCATGACCCATGATAATTGGTCATATAGGCCCAATAATCACGTGCAAATAAACAAAGGGTCAAGTTTTTAATGCTTTAGTATAGGTCAGGCCCATCTTTTAAGTGTTGCCGAGGCTGAAACTTCTAGAGTGTGGGACCTCCTTTATAGCTACTGGTTATCTGCTAACTTAGGTAGATCAAACATAGCTCCTGCGCCAGAATGCGATCTATTTTCGCGGTTATAAAACACTACCGTATTTTATTCTTAAATACGATCGTGCAAATGCCGAACCTGGCTTAAGAAATAGAAACAAAATTGACTTCTCGTTCAAAACGGTCTTTTAATGAGTCAACCATTCGGACAATTGAAAATACAAAAGATTACATTTTCTTAGCACAAAGTACGTCAGTACAAAACTGTAAACATGCAAAATAAAGCCTACATATAACGTTCGGACATTCGGTGAATTAAAGGCTGTTGACAAAAGGATCCAAACTAAATTAGAATAAATTACTTCCAAATATTTCTTGTGCAAATAGTGTGAGCTATATCACACTAAAATTTGATAAATATCTAAGCCTTAATAGCACGATTCTGTAGAGCTGTTACTGTTGAGTACTTGAGGCAAATTAAATTTTCCTTGACGGGGGGGGGGGGGGGTAGTATAGCGATTACATGGGGGGAGAGCCTCTTCGACTTGCAAAATGTGTGCAAGCAAAAAGTAAAACAAAAGGTTTCATTCGACAATATTTCACACCTGCAACTTTCCATATTACACTACTTGTATAATATTTGGATCAGTATCAGATCTTTAGTTAATTCTAATTTATTCAGTTTCCGGAAACGGGGACCAAATATGCTACGTGTATCATCCCTTGCTCGTATAACTGATATGAATCCCACACGTTAGATAAGTCATATATTCCCTTTAGTGCAAACACACGCCCTCACATATTCAACATTGAAGGTTTCCCGCGTAAATATTAACATAAATAATCACTCTCCTACACAATGACCGGCTGGTCGAATCGTACGTACGTACAAGTATGATAAGTTGCTGTAATCATACACGTTTTACATGCACGTGTTTGATCTCGCAGCTTGCGAGGCATGGATTATACATTGTATATATGACAAACATTCCACGTCTAACATACATTAACCGGCCGTTATAGCTATAACAAATTGATCAGCATCAAACAGGGATTTGCGGTTACGAGATTTTTCGGAGTACAAGGTTTTTATATAATAAATGCAAAACTAGTGGCAGCGGTCTCAAAAAAACAAAACTGCCAAGGATTCGATATAATTTGTGGAAATAAGGACCTTGCTCTGTATACTTATGTTGTTATACTATGTATAGCCTATAGGCTCAGATTTATTTACCAACCTAGTGTATGCTGTTGTATATACTGCACAGGCTGTAGGATGTTATAGCCTAGGCCTTGTCTGTTTTTTGTTGATTCCTCGAATTAAGTTATAACCTATACTGGAGTATAGCAGAAACTGAAATGATAACGTCCTCATTGTGTTCCTCTTTATGAAGTCGGACAAGGCCTAGACGTAGGAGGTCAATTTTATTTTTTCAAACATTAAAAGGCTAGGGCCTAGGTCTATTCTTCGAACGGTATAACAATAAAGGTAAATAATTGAGCTTAGGCCCAGGGGTTGCTACAATTTTCGTCCCACTCCCAGTTTCAAACTGCCCCAAGCTAGGATCACCCCCCCCCCTCCTATATCGTATTCTTAAACATTACCAAAAAAGG
Source organism: Apostichopus japonicus (assembly GCF_037975245.1). Lineage (NCBI taxonomy): Eukaryota > Metazoa > Echinodermata > Holothuroidea > Aspidochirotida > Stichopodidae > Apostichopus > Apostichopus japonicus. The sequence goes on from NC_092583.1 coordinate 1,022,828, forward strand.
CACCAAAAGTGGTTTTTACCATATTCGATACTATCCTAGACTAGGGCCTAGAGGCTAGTTCACAATCCCAAAGAAGAGAATGCCCAGGGACACTGGGATATTAATTTAACAATAACAGTTTAGGAAAGACAAAATCCCCACACCTGTCTTGAATACTCAATATAGTTCCCTCTGAGACTAAGAGGATATTTTAGGCCAGTTGAGCACAACTGCCCGTAGCTTAAGTCTCGAATTTTCAACATTTCTTCTTTGCTATGGCTTATGTAAAACCAATATCGTATTGGAAAATAAGACGTAATGTACAATTTCAACTAAAGCACCACCCCTATCTCAAAATAGATAAGAGTAAAGTTCCTAAACAGATTCAAGAGCCCAGCAACTTAGACATTCCAGTCACAAATACTGCACTAAATTTTACTTCTAGCCCCACAGTATCACAAACAGGCCATGACAATGTTAGGCTTAGCACTAGGCCTTCTGAAAGCAAACACCTCTTCAACAATACATTAAACAATCCTGGAGTTACCCACAGGCCGAGTAGTAATTCTGAAAGTGAATTTGAAGAGCTTTCACAATGTTCTAGTAGCCAGTCAGATGTTGATGAAATGAGCCTCTCTGATCAGTTGGGGGAATGGGCTACATCAAACAACATATCACAAACAGCAGTATCTAGTTTGTTAAACATTTTAAAACCATACCACATAGATTTGCCAAAGGATCCAAGATCACTTCTAAAGCCCATTAAAGACATTTCTTTTGAAAACATAGCAGGGGGCAAGTACTATCACTTTGGCATTGCTAACTACATTAAATCAAAAATGCAGTTATCACAGCCATGTAAAGAATCTATCTCAATTAAAATTAACATTGATGGTCTACCCCTGTTTCGCAGTTCAAATATGCAGTTCTGGCCAATTTTGGGGATCACTGATCAAATTTTTGACAGTACACCATTTCCAATTGGAATATTTTCTGGAATGTCGAAACCATCTCCAGTTAATGAATTCTTAAAACCATTAATTGACGAGGTTACAAGTCTCGAAGAACATGGTATTGAGCATTGTGGGGCAAAATACCAATTTTCAATATCTGCTGTTATTTGTGATGCCCCGGCTCGTGCCTTAATAAAGCGTGTAAAAGGGCATTCCTCCTACAAAGGCTGTGATCGGTGCATACAAACTGGAACTTGGATGGGAAAAATGGTGTACAAAGAAAGTGCAGATAGTTTAAGAACTGACGAAAGTTTCCAACAAATGCTTGACGAAGATCACCACCTTGAACAATCTCCATTTTCATCTACTTCTATAGGATTAGTTTCCCAATTTCCATTAGATTATATGCATCTGGTGTGTCTGGGTGTTACTCGTAAACTGCTGGGTTTGTGGATGAAAGGTCCGCTCAAAACTAGAATGCCAACCAGAGTGATCAATGCAATTTCTGAGAAGATGATTTCACTTAGAGAGTTCATGCCAAGAGAGTTTTCAAGAAAACCTAGATCACTCCGAGAAGTTGATAGATGGAAGGCTACGGAGTTCCGTCAATTCTTAGTCTACACTGGTCCATTAGTCCTTTCTAGCCAAATACCAGTGAACCTTTACCACAACTTCATGCTGCTTTCCGTTGCAGTTCAAATTCTGTTGTCACCAAGGCTTTGTAACCAATCATCATTGATTGATTATTCTGAAGAATTATTAAAACTGTTTGTTGCACATTTCTCCAAATTGTATGGCAAGGAAATGGTAGTGTACAATGTACATTGTTTGCTTCATCTTGCTGATGATGCACGTAAATATGGTCCACTAGATAATGTTTCTGCATTTCCATTTGAAAGTTATTTGGGCACATTGAAGAAAATGGTGAAAAAGCCATCACTGCCACTGCAGCAAGTAGTTGGGCATCTGTTGAGAAAGGGGGAAATTCAGAAAAGCATGAAGAACAATGAGTGCACTATCCTCAAACAAGAACATTCAAATGGGCCAGTGCCAGAAGGACATTTAGCTATGTCACAGTATGCCTACTTTTATCACAAAGATTTGAATGTCCATATAACTCTTTGCACTGGGGACAATTGTGTTCAAATAGGGAATGATGTGTGCCTAGTGCAAAACTTTTTTGTTACCAATGATGATTTGTATGTGGTTTATCGATCATTCACTCACAAGGAAAATTATTTTAGCTATCCTTGTGAATCAAAGTGTATAGGAATTTTACAAGTTGACAGTATAAGTGAAAATCTACAGGTATCACATTCGAGGGAAATTTTCAAAAAATATGTACTTTTACCGCATAGAAATTGGTTCATTGCTATGCCTATCCTTCATTAAGGAGCAAATTTATATTAAGGAGACTTGAGGCCAGTTACTGTTAGTTTAAGTTTAATGTTAAATACATTTTAACACTTCATTTACTTACATATATGATCATCACTTTAACATAAATTAGAAAAATTATATTACTCAATCTTAGCATGGACCCATTGTATCACATTGTGGAGTTTACGGACTCTAAGGAGATAGCCATCATCAATGAGAAATGGATGGTTTCTGAGGGTACTTGTTTGTGGCCCCCCTTCAAATCTTCAGCAAGTTTGGCAAAGGCTCTGAAGACTACCACAGAGCCCGAGACAAGTTGGAAGGCTTTTAAAATAAGAAAACTATATGCAACAAGTAAGTAAAAATTATGTTAAATATAATTGAAGGGTGTGTCTTCATACTCTCTATTTGCCCCCATTTCTAAGTACTGGTTTTAATACTTGTTACTAATATGCTACACAGCCCAGCCCAGAAGTTTGAGATGAAATGTTGGAGAACAGTAATAAATTAATGCAGTAACTACCATTGAACGCACTGTTTCACCACGATGGGCTATGAACTCACAAGTGCTCTGTCCAGTGGTTACCTAATCTATAAGGACCCCTTCCCCCCCACCCTGTCTCATGCCCTTTGTTTATCCTTCTCATTTTGGCTGGGTTATCCAACTGTTTCCTGATATTTTTCAATTTACCAAGGAATAAAATAAAAATGTAACTTCACAAATTCAAAGTAAAGGTATTCAAATACATGGGGCATATTTTATATTATTCCATACAGATTCATATGACAAGGCAGTTTCCAAACTAAGGCAGGCTGAAGATGAGTCAGACCTGCAGACAGGAGATGAGGAAGTAACCATAGGAAGAAAACGAAAGTAAGTCTCAACACAGCAAAAAGACTGATAGAGTCACACATGTATACAAAGCAGTGAAGCACCAAAGTATAATTATCACCAAGTTTCTCTTTTCAACTGGGGTGGGAGGGTGATTTGTTAGCGTAAAAGTGGTCAAAGTAAGATAGATTTTAGGTTATCATTATTGTATTATGGTAATTTAATTTTTATTTTATTTTTTTATTTTATTGCAGACCTAATCAACGTTATATGGTTGAAAGCTCGAGTGATGAGGAGTTTCCTGCCTCACCAAAGCGACCCAGACCACCATCATTTCCATCAACTTCAACACCTGTAACTCCGCTTGCTCTATCTCCTGCCCCACCGCGCTCTCCAACCCCACCTTGCTTCCCCAACCAAACTTTGGACAATAGTGCAGCCTCTTCTTTCCATTGCCCTGGTAATTTTCTTTTAACTCTTTTCAATTATTTGCAAGCATTGTACATTAGCTCTATTGATTTACAGAATTTTCAGCTTCATTAAATTAAAGCAATTGACACATGTTTGAATTGTTTCAATTAAAACCAGAATGCAAAATGCATTGAGGTTTCGATGACTACAATGCACTAGACTTCTGCTTGTTAGTATATAACCAGAACTAGCTGTTACAATAACACTATGGCATGCTAACACAGGTCAGTCTGTACGTGGTTATACACACCTCCATCAAAAACAGTAGGGTTCTTGTACTCAATGTTATGAATCCGCACACCAAGTATTACAAACCAAACCAAATCGCTTATAACTTTGCACATTAAGGTTGCAGAGGAGTCCACTTATGGACAATTTAGATTGGAATATGCCCACGAAACTTGAAAGAATCAACTTGAAAGAAGCTAACCACAGGTCACTGGAGGTCAACCTGAGGTCAAAGGTCACCCAAATGCAGGTCGACTATTGTATTACAATAGCGTAACTCCCAACCTTGATGGACATTTGGTTCTCAAGTTATTGCAAAAATACTAGTTTTTGACCCCTGATTGACCTTTGTTGACATTGGATCACATGACTGTTATGTTTTGAAACAATCCCTTACCCCCATTCACAACTAGTCCCAAAATATCAACCTTGTTGGAACCTGTCAATGGTAGTTTCACAAGTTGAGAAAAACTAGGCCAACATTACAGCCAACTCCATGAAGTGAAAACAAATCTCAAGTTCACAGGTGCTTGACCTAGTTTCTCCTTGGCAGCTGGCCAAGAAATGTTTTGAAATTCGTGGTACCTGTGCAACTTACATCCAACCAGAACTACCAATGATCTACAAATATTTTCTAGAGAAGGCATGCTTCGCCATTCAAATGCACTATTCCATCAAAATCACATCAACTTTTTAGCAAAATATCCATACGGATGAGTGACAAGTGTTGCAGTAGCTCTAGCACTTTTATATATCTATGGTCTGCAAGCAAGCCTTGGAAGACACTGTTTTACACACACACACACATGTATGTAGCTATGTACATAGTAATTCAGGACTTCTAGCGACACACTTAAGTCAATGGGGATATTGTCGCGAGTTCGGATTCAAATCTACGGATGCCCGTAAGATCATTTTCAATTGTCAATAGGCTCTCCTATTCTTATGAGGCGAATCGCCCATGTCATCTACTTATAGGCTGGACGATGGGAGATACCTATATTATGAAAAGGTTTTTACAAGTTGACCCCTGGTGACCCTAAATGACCTTCGACATCCACCAAAAACGATAGGCTTTTTGTACTTAATGTGGTCAACCTACATACCAAATATGAAATCAATCCAAGCTTTGCTTCTTGAGATATCATGTTTACAAGCGTCTCACTATTTGACCCCTGGTGACCTTAAATGACCTCTGACCTACACCAAAAACAATAGGCTTCTTGTACTCAATAAGGTACTCCTATGTACCACATATGAGAACTGTCCAAGCTTCCCTTCTTGAGATATCGTGTTTACAAGCTGGGCGTCACAAATGCACACACACACACACACGCATGATTGCAAATGTTACGATTATCATCGAAACCAAAAATGCTAAGGTATGAAGACAAAGTAATATTTGTTACTATTTAATATTATTTATTTATATTCTTGTGAAATTGTTATTTATTATTAAATTGATGCTAAATATGCAACAACAAAAAATGAAAGACCTAATGTACAGTATAATTTTTAAGGGAACACAGTTTTACTATGACACATGGAGTTTATAGGAATGTAACTAAGTTTATTTTGTTGTTGTCAACTTTTATTAGATTTTGAAAAAAGGGTAATCTCGATGCTGACTGAGATTAAGGCGGAGGTTCAGCACAACAAGTTGCTGCTAAAAACACTGACTGAGGCAAACGTCCTACCAGAGAGTGAAGAAGACGATTGGCTAAATGAATTTCCTCTAAAGTCCCTTGAAGGTATAACTTCTTTGGAGGAAAAACTTAAAAATGACACAGGATCAAGGAAAAAACTGGTAAGAAATGTTTTTTGTGTGTTTTTGATTGCACGTTTATAAAGAAACCAGTAGTGTAAGCGTTCTATGATTGAGTTTTAGACTAAATGTAACTTGCTGTAATTTCGTGCTCCATCAATTTGTAATATAAAGTTAATGAAAACCTTTTCACAGCCATATTAAATAGACATATGATGCTATGTGGTCTATAAGTCTCATATTTCAACCCAAGTTATAAGTGTAGATGGCACAGTTTAAAATTTGCTCTATGAGCCTTATAATTGCATATTGCTTTAAAAATTGCACTACTTTTTTTTCAACTGGGAGTGGTAGGAGTCTTACAGTTTTAAACAATCTTGCCAAACTCTTAGATACTTATGCACCCAGTGACCCCACTCCTGTCATACGTGGTATGTCATAAGTCATACCTCTATCTGAGATATATTTGCATTATTTTTTTGAAAAAATTGTATCTCTGTTAACTACATACATTTTGAAATATATTACTTTTTAATTATACTTCTTGTAGTAATGTTTACCAAATACATATTTTTAGAAAATAAATTAATTACAACTAATGTAATACTAATAGTAGTGTGGTGGTAAATAACAAGTAAACAATTCATAACTTATTACAACTGGATAACATAAACTTTGTTCCTTAATAAATTTCATTTTTTTTTCGCAATCACCTCCTTATATAGGTCCAGAAGCTGTCTATGATAGGTGGGACCAACTTGGATAGTAGTGTGAGAAGGATTTTATCATTCCTAATGAGCAGTGCCTTGGCCACAAAATTCAACTGGTTAGGCAGGGGGAGTGCCGAAAAGAAAGCCTTTTCTACCCTTCTTCTGAAAGATTTGATTTTTAGTAAGTATACAAATGCCTATAATAAAAAAAATAAAATCGTCCCAGTTGTTCAAATGGTATATATACTGTGACAAACTAACAGTGCTTCAATGATGCATCATGTTACATGTAGAAAAGCTTCACACTGAACTACACACAAACATTATGCATTGTATACATCTTTCCCAAAAGGCCAAGGCCCATATTTTAACCATCAAGCAACTTTGTGTAGATTGAATGGTTTTGTCAGACTGCAATGTGTGACTGTAATTCATATAAGATAATGTACTCATCTTTGCAAAGCGCTGAGCAGAGCAGTTAAATTGGACCAAGTTGATAAGTATCATCAATGCCCTCCAATCATTTGGGATGAGACTTGCCTGAAATAAACAACATAATATCAATTAAGCCATGCGGTCAGTCATTAGATTACATTTTCTCTTGGTTTATTCATGTGATTATACTTATAATTGCTCTTCGTTTTTTCCTATTGTCCCTAGGGGCCATCTCAAGAAACCCTTTGACAAAAACAGCAACCCAGTCACAGGTGGAAGCAGTCATTAAATTATGGCTAAAACATGCTGCAGACCGGACTGGTGCCCGCAAGGACAGGCAGGCACAACAGCCAGATTGTCAGCTTGATTAAAGTCAAATACTTTAAATTCAACATAAGCCTAGATCATCTTTCCATTATCAATATCAAGACTGCTTTCCCATTGTTTAACTTTAGTGTGACACTTTTGAACTGTCATCAAACTGTTCCTTTCACTTAACATGCCTTGTAAATAGTAATGGCTATATTATAGTCTTCTAACACATTTTGAAGACTATAGCAGTAAAAGTAATCAGTAAAAAAATCTTGCAGGGTCTACATCCTTGCATCAAATGCAATTCCATTCTCCTAGTGAAAGATATTTTATTACAATTCAAAGTAGTCCTTAGCCTCATATCAGCCCAAAGTGCCTGCATGACATATAAACTACATGCTGGAGCCTGGTGGTATTCTGTTTGGTTCCTCCAGTGCCTTTCCCAGAGGATGGTGCTACTTTTTTTCTTACAAATTAAGAGTGCTTAAATACAAAATGGTGAGTTATTATATAAGATTGGTAGTGACCAGAAGCCATTCTGGCAATTTTCTTATCCCACCATACTTTTGGTGACTATTATCAAGTTACCACCCCCAGTTTAAAAGTAGTCTGCATAGGCCCCAAATTATAGCACTTTATAATTGCTAGACATTTTCAAAAAGTATTCTCCTGGAGGTCGTTATTCTCCAAATTGTTCTCGGACATTTTCTTAATGAACACCCAAGACGAAAGAATTTCTCAGTGGGGTAAATTTCTTCGAAGGCGGTAATAAAAACAATTTAAGAATTATGACCAAAGGTGACCATATTTAAATTTCTGGCATAATTCGCGGAAATACTGCATACCTTTAAAATTAGCACTGCTACATGCTGGTCGATACGCAGACCGACTTTACAAAAAAAAAAAAAATTCTTACAAAGGAAATCCCGGCCTGAACTTTAATCAAAGTTAGAGGGTGTTGGGATTCAGGCATTAGCCAAATATGCTACAAATAAAAATAGTATATACAAATATTGTACTGCAACTATATACCAACTGCTATTGAAAACATCGGTTGATACTTGATAGGTCCACGGCATATGCCCTTCCTGTACAGACTGTAGTGTTATCCAGGGCATGATCAATTCGGTATCTTATTTCTACTCTGCAGTAATTGACTAAGCAACTGAGAACGAGTAACATGATAATTAAACAACCGATGGGATAAATATGTACTTACCTATCAACTCTATCGATACTGCTCATTCCGTGTTTTTGGTAGCACGATATCTGTATTATTGCGTTTATTCTCGTATTAATTGGAAAAAAAATTATTAGGCTGGAATGGCGATCCGTAACAAGTGTTATGAGGCGGTTTACTGCTACGAGTGTGACGACGCCTTGTGAGCTCGGTATTACTGGTATCTCGATTTCTCGCCCTTGCTCAAGTAAATGAGTCAAATATTCCGTTGATTATAAGATTACCTCTCTCGTCTCTAAATTAAAGTCCAATTAGCGTTGTTAAGTTACTTCAAGATACTGATAAGAAACCATGTTTACTTAAATAGCCTGTACGTCCGCAAACAACGATCACTAAGAGCGATTGTTTCGACTAACTTTTCCCTACTGACATGCCTCTGAAATAACAACTCTTGGGCTCACTCATGTTCGGGCATCTGGTCACTGATTGGTTCAATGTTACCTAATTCATCAAATCTGTCACTGCAAGGACCAACCAAGAGTGAGAAATAAACGTCACGTGCTGTTTATCTTTTTATTGTTTTTTTTCTGAATTGACTAGACGTCTGAAATAGCGGGTCAAGCAATTTTTTATGTTTTTCTTTTTAAGGGATTGTGGGAACCAAGGGAATGTCAAAAGTGCAACGAGGTTAATGACCTTACATCTTGTAGATAGACAGAATGTGGTATATGCACAAAGGCACCGACATTTCCAATCTACGTGTGTCTAGTAACGACTCCAGAACTGATGTAAAAATATTTATATTTCGAAATTTCAGTTGTATACTTGTTTTGGATTGCTGTTATGGGAAAATATTTATTTTTTACATTGTTTTATTTTGTTGGTAATTTTCCTTTTTGTACTTCTCGAGTGTTTTCGGGATTTTCCCTACCTCTAGTGTAGTGAATGCGAGAAGGCATATTTGGTAGGAGATTAGTACCGTGACCTAGCGGTGTCAAACCTATTCTACTTGTAAAATGCGATACCAATAGGACTGCATGGACTATTTTCTTTACATTTGTGTAATGAACCGTAGGCGGTTGCAGTGATATTACGGTAAATCGTTACCGCCATAAGGGCGACAGAAAATTTTTTTTTCTTTCTTTCGATTGCGACAGCTTGTCTCCATAAAACCCACCTGGTCAGAGTGTATTTAGGTTAAGAAACGTTGGAATCTAATTCGGAAGTTTGTTTTCTGAAATTCATGAGGAAACTATGAATGGGACTTTAACATATGGCATTTCATCGGCGGTGGGGTGTAACTCGTACGACAATGTACATGTAGAGCGCTCCTTTTTACCACAACGGTGTATGTTGACAAGTTTGGAACAACAGTCAACAACTTCCAATGCCTTTTAATAAACATGCAGCTGTAGTAACATATAGTCTGTGCTATGTAGCGCATTTTACCTCTATTAACTTTATAGTAGACTTTTCTTGTGACTTTATCATATTATTGTAATCAAATATAAAAGAGCCGTTTTCTTTTAAAACGAAATATTTCAATCAACTCATGTTTTTCATTTTTCGATTTAAAACAAACTTACCATACATTGTTAGTAAACTATAAACCAAGCCAGAGTCAATCCGACGTTAAAATGATGTGTTACAAAGACGTCCACTTAACGTCGTTTGGTATATCGAAGAGACGGCCAAACGTCGGACCAACGAATAATGGACGGTTTCATCGACGTCAAATCAACGTCGACATTAAATGTTGGAAAAACGTCCAATGAACGTCGTTTGAACGGTATACCGAAGAGTCGGCCAAACGTCGGACCAACGAATATTGGACGGTTTCATCGACGTCGATTCGATGTCGACATTAAATGTTGGAAAGACGTCAAATGAACGTCGTTTGAAAGGTATACCAAAGAGTCGGCCAAAGGTCGGACCAACGAATTGTGGACGGTTTCATCGACGTCGATTCGACGTCGACATTAAATGTTGGAAAGACGTGAAATGAACGTCGTTTGAACGGTATAACGTAGAGTCGGCCAAACGTCGGACCGACGATTATTGGATGGTTTTATCGACGTCGTTTCGACGTCGACATTAAATGTTGGGAAGACGTCCAGTTAACGTCGTTTCAACGTATACCGAAGAGTCGACCAAACGTCGGACCTACGATTATTGGACGGTTTCATCGACGTCGAATCGACGTCGACATTAATTGTTGGAAAGACGTCCAATGTACGTCGTTTTAACTGTATACCGAAGAGTCGGCCAAACGTCGGACCAACGATTAATGGACGGTTTCATCGACGTCAAATCAACGTCGACATTAAATGTTGGCAAAACTTCCAATGAACGTCGTTTGAACGGTATACGGAAGAGTCGGCCAAACGTCGGACCAACGAATATTGGACGGTTTCATCGACGTCGATTCGACGTCGACATTAAATGTTGGAAAGACGTCAAATGAACGTCGTTTGAAAGGTATACCAAAGAGTCGGCAAAAGGTCGGACCAACGAATTTTGGACGGTTTCATCGACGTCGATTCGACGTCGACATTAAATGTTGGAAAGACGTGCAGTGAACGTCGTTTGAACGGTATAACGTAGAGTCGGCCAAACGTCGGACCGACGATTATTGGACGGTTTTATCGACGTCGTTTCAACGTCGACATTGAATGTTGGGAAGACGTCCAGTTAACGTCGTTTCAACGTATACTGAAGAGTCGGCCAAACGTCGGATCAACGAATATTGGACGGTTTCATCGACGTCGAATTGACGTCGACATTAATTGTTGGAAAGACGTCCAATGAACGTCGTTTGAACGGTATACCGAAAAGTCGGCCAAACGTCGGACCAACGAATATTGGACGTCTGAATCGACGTCGAATCGACGTTGCCCCACTTTGCAAACGGAAACGTGGGAGACGTCGGTCCGACCATTTCACGCGACCCAAACCCAACGTCGATCCGACGTCAAAATGTTTACTGGGAACAGGCAACACTCAACAGCAAAAGCTAGTGATTTGTGGTCACCAAACGCCTAAAACAATTCCCAAAAATGTCAAGTGTCAATAATAAGTTAAACAACGATCACGTTTGCATGAAGAAAAATTTACATTAAAAAATTTAGTACAAAATACATATTCTGACTTGGAAGGATTCAAAACACCTTATTTTCGGCTTATCGCGGTAACTGATCATTTTGCCATTAAACATTTATTCTATTCACACCATTTCGTAAATACTGATGACGCGATAGACTAGCCAAAAATACTTTTTTTTAAAGACGAGGCCTAAAGCCCAAAGGTTAATAAAACAAAAAACAAAACCCCCCAAATATGTTAAACTCTTCAAAAACGGCAGCAATAGTAAGTTCCGAATGATATTGATTCGCGGCAACATTTCGGAGATGTCATTTTTGGTTCGGTATAGGCCTACCTATCCTACTACTACGTATAACCAATATATAGGCCTACTAGGATAGAGCTGATAATATGGTAGCATACTCGATATTATTGCCACTATGACTTCCACAATGAATCGTCAAAATAACGTGGTCCAGAGGTTCTCTCTAGCTAAACCCCACCCATCACTCAAGTTGGCCATTTCATGGCATCGTAATTTTTCGTATCATGACCGTGTGGATTTTTTTTCGATTTTAATTCAGGACTTTTCAGGAGTAAATTGCAATTTTCATATTCGCCTCAATTCACACAAGTTTTGTACCACATTTATTTTCATTTGTGTACTCTGAAATCCAAGCCACACCAAGAGAAAAAACCACCACAGTTTTTGTTTGATAAGATATCAGAAAAAGATGTTCTCCTGATGCTGTCGGCACTTTTCCTTACGGTGGAGAGATAAAGACTGTATATATACCGTATGTTACCATATAGCCTAGTCAAATAGGATAGGCCTCAATCCATGGCATAAGGCCATTGCAACATTCGAGTTTGTCTCGCTATTACTATTAGGAATGTTTATCTCAGGCTGATCGATCCGTATACATTTAATTCTGGATTTGTTTGTGGTTGTCTGGAAATTCAACACATTCTCTGATATTTTAGTAACATTTCTTTGATCTTGCCGTTATTAGAATAGTATATAGGCCTATATTTAGGCCGATCTCTTGACGGTAGGCTAATAATGTACCGGTAACTAGTAAACTCGCAAACCGTGTTTAGGCTAGTTGCGAATTGATCGCCGCGATCATTGAAATGTTGCATATCAAGACTTGAAATTGCCAAAGAACACCCACTTTATAAGTTATAATGGATTTTATTTCTTAGAGACGTTCACGTATGGCGGAGTTGTATGGGGCCTCCCATCTTCCAACCCGTTCCCACTTCCCCGGTTTGTGGAAAGATAATTCTAAAAAGTACCTCTTTTTCATAAATAAGAAGCTCCGATTAAGTTCGGTAAAAAGTTTCGGTAAGACCAGACTGAGTTTTGCTTTCTTGTCTAGTTTTAAAAACGTTTACGTTCGGCATGTGAACTAATGAGCACCGGTCGTTAACAGAAAACACATGTTGTGTGCGCTCATACAAGGGCGTCAATTTGCAATTGAAAAGTGGGGGGGGGGGACATAAATGACTGAACATGGATAAAACTGAAGGGGCCCGCCTTAGGGCTCCTGGTGGGTTCGGGGGGGGGGGGGGTGCGAAACCCCGGCGGGGCTCAGGGAGCGGATTCACTTGTTGAAATCCTCAAGTTTGCTTCTGTTTGGTACCTGAATTAATGTCAGTCATAAACATATTGTAACAAGCCTGGATGTAATTTTTTGCCCAAAATGCCTCCCGGATTTCCGGAAATGGCACTTCCCAGGCCTTATGAGTTGCATCTAAACATTCTTTATTTTGAGATCTCATGTTTTAGAAATTTACACTTAAAATCACTTGTTGTAAAAAAAAAAAAAAGCACTTAACGTTACTTTATAAGCTCTGCTTCATTCATTGTTTTACACAGGTATTTGAAATTATAATGTAATGTAAATAAAATCTTATATAGCGCACTACGCGCGATGCATCTGTGCGCTTTACAAACAAGCACTGGTGAAGAGTAAAGCGATAAAGCAGATTGACTACAAAATCTACAATTTGAATGCTATAAAGTGAAAATTCCAATTGAAGTTAGAACCTAAAAACCAAAACGACAGAACATCATAAAATCTAAAAATCCTAGAAACCATCATTATAGTGCTCTTGAAAGAGATGCGTTCTCAGATGTGACTTGAAGGAGGTGAAGTCCGTGATCATGCGAATTCCGGGAGGCAGCTCGTTCCAAAGATCAGGTACGCTAGTCGCTAGGGCATTCCCATGGTATTGGTATCTATGGAATGCGATGTTACTACTTTTATAACAACAACAACAACAAAAACAAACAAAAACACGCAGGAGTCCGTACATTCATAAAATGGAAAAACCTGAGCGTGGGTGGGTGTGTGCATTTATGTCCTGTCAAGGGAAACATACCACGTGGGATCTTCACACAGAGTGTGATGTGTGTTTGTGTTACTCTTTAATAGGGGCCCTCCATAGCGAGAGGAGACGGTAAGAGGAGGGGAAGGGGTTAGCTATAGAGACATATATGTCTGCGCACTCATTACAACGTTTGAAAGCAGTTGGTTTACATTACGACCCACGCAGTCTTATATTAGGCTATGCTGGCAGGCTAAAACTGATACAAAACGGCTTCTGTAGAGGCCCCGTCGTGACGTGAGAAAATGGCACAGAAAATGACATTCCGTACTATGAGATCCATAGCAGCAAAGTGTTTTATTTACCCTATTTTATGATTTGATCCTTATTCTTCAAAACAATTAATTTTAAAGATATTCTGAATAGCCTTTCAGCCACTGTCACTCCTAAACAGATTTGTAGTAAGCATTGAATAAAACTTATTGTTTTGATAATAGTTCCTTGCTACCGGAGAATCAATTTAGTGACAAATACTTTGATTTGGAAACCGTTGGCAACCGTATGCTCTACTTTTGTGGGGCAAAAGTGATGTCCTTTGGGGCTTATAGCCCTATAGCATATATACACCGGTGAATCTCTGCCGTTTCCATAATTTTTCCCCTTTTTTTTCGTGACGTATGTATATATATATATATATATATATGTCAATTTCCTATTGGACAATCCAGTCTCTCAGGGGAACTCAAACCGCCTTTTTGGTTTCTGGAACGGAATATAAATCATAATTTCGGACTTTTGACTTTGGGCGTCCCACAGAGCCGTCTCATAAATGTCCGTAAAGTTTACGTCTCAAGCCTTGTAATAACCACCTGTCATTTATGTTCCATGAACGATGCCGGGTATATATATATGTTTTATCAGGGAGTTACCATGACAACTCCCTGGTTTTATTACACATTTAAGCGCCAGACAAGACACCCTGGTCGACATAACTTTGTTGCCCACACTGCGGTTGTTTATTCAATCCGTTACTTTTTTGCAGCCGTAATGTTTTCGGGAATTAGATGCGGTCGTAACATAAGGTGGATAGATCATGTTCGGGCATTGGTTTGAGCATGGAGCTATTCTCGTTTATAGCTCCATGGTTTGAGTGACAGACAATTTCTCGTTGTTACTTGTCAACGTGGATTAAGATAAAGCGAGAATTCCGAGGCATTTGACCCGCCCGTCCCGCGGGGAGTGCTTGACTGCACGGCATGCGATTTTCATCGAGCGATCTGGCCTGGATCTTGTTAAAATGACTCAATCTTCACCGGATTGGAATAACAATTTTACAATTCTCTCCGGCTTACGGATGGATTTATTTTGTTGTTGTTGTCCCCTTTGCCTCTTATTTTCATCAATTATTTAAAAATGAAGCAGTGTAACGTACGGACTTGATTAATGTTTGCCAGCAGAAATAATGTAATATTTTAAGTAGTGTGTGCGTGAGTGTGTGTGTGGTGTGTGTGTATTTCGCTACATACCTTAGTCGAGCACCTTTCTAGTCAAGTCTCGAAATATTACCAATTTACCGCTAGTAGCGACATGTGAAGCTGCTGTAATTGATATGCCCTACTTTTTGTAATCGCGAGGGAAGGTTTTGAACATGTTAATGGACTTTTATTGCGCTGTGCAAACAATAAAACTGTGACAGCGAAGCGACAGGAATTCGAGTTCCTGTTTTCCATCTGTTTTTATTCTCTGTACCGCGGAACATTATTTTATCCGACTGTACTCATAGCTTACTTACATGTGGTGCATGTTGAAGGCTGCAAAAGTTGGCGATTCTCGAAGTGTCAAGGATCGGTTTCACATTTCGACATTTGCTTGCCAACCTCCAGCAGACGACAGTTCAAGATTCGTTTATCAGTTCGTAACATTTAATACAGTGGACTGAAGTCCACGAAGATTCGAAACACCTTCAAGACAACCCCCGTTTATGGAACCCTCACGTATCTACTAATTCAACTCCGAATGGATCGATTAATAAACATTGCGAGGGCGTCACCTTCCGGAATGTTATAATAACAATGTTAAGCATTGACTAGGGCGTACGATGCATGGAAAATTGAAGGAAAGTCATATTCAAATGTGCTGTATGATGTAAACATTGGACAGAAAATCACATGTTGTGGAACATTAACTGCTGACCATCATGCACATTAAAGAGTACGGTATGTGGAACATTGGCAGAGAGCATCACATTTAAATGCGATACATCTGACTGGATCACTGACATGGGGAGCATCACAGATCTAAATTGAACATTAACACAGCATCACATTAAAGAATACGGTATATGGATGATATCGGCGGATAGCATCACATTATTGGCCATATATCTATACGGAACACTAACAGAGCATCACATTAAAAGGCGATGTTAGTGAAACATTGACAGAACATCGCGGTTAAAGAGTGCGATGCCGGGAATATTGATGGAGCATCACACTAAGGGATGTGATGTGTGGAAGACTTACAGAGCATCTCGGTAAAACGTGCGCGCAGTGCACTGAAATACGACAGAGCATCCCATTAAAGCGTGCAACGCGCGAGGCATTGGTAGACCTCCACGTTTAAAGTGTGGGTGGTGTCAACCACTCACAAACTGTCACAATAAAGTAGTAACAAATCTTTAACGCCGAAACCGTTATCAGCCGGATTTGAGAAGGAAAAGTTTGGACCTTTAGCAGCCCGGGTTTCCTGTACTCTTGTTTGATTACGTTCTGGAATTGTGTCACGCTTTTGTGAAATCATTTGCGTATATTAAAAGGAAAAAAACTGAAACTTGATTCCCTTATAGAAATTGACTGCATAGTGGACCCTTTGTAATAATTTTTTTTGATTGTGAGAGAGCTAAGTAAAAATAAAAACTATCGATGGATAAGACGAAAGAGTAATAGCAAGATATAAAGAATCGTATCAATACATATTTTTTGAGATTTTATTTTCGCAAAAGCTTGAATTCAGAAAGCAACGACATTTCAAAGTCAGATTGGACTGGTTGTCTGCGGTTGGTAGATTTATAAAGACTATCCCTTTACTATACGATGGAGGATTGATCAACTTGTCCAGTAACTTTGGACTATTGGATACTATCAAAACTAAATTTAGTCGGATTCACTTGAAATGGTTACAGACAAGAGAAGTTTGTACCAAACAAGTCATAGAGCGTTCAGATATAATTTGGTAAACTACGTTTCAGGCATTATCGGTGCCAAGTTTGTGTCCTTCGCGTTCAAAATTTGGCATTTCCGTGGATCATGAGGAATTTGAAATACTGTACTAGTGGAAAGTGGCATATGTAAAACTTTTCATAACGAGAACTAGCCTGTGTATTTTGTAATACATGTTAACGACCACAGACGCGCTCATCGTTCTGATTTTGTGTTTATACCTGTTTGTCTGTACCGGCTTCTCGGTGGTCCCGTTGAGGTTAAACCAGCCAGTGGTTTTGATTTTACATGAACAACCATTGTTAATAATGGAAAATATCCGCATGTGTAAGATCGTAGTGGTAAGTTGCTTAGTTCAGTTTCTTCTATAAAACAGTTAGTGGTTAAGGTTTTATCCATTTCACGAAAACCTGGTTAAGGAGTTGTTTTTTAATCATGTTATCTATATTGCTGTTCGTGAAATCGATAAAAAAACAAAAAAAAACAGACCTGTTTATCGTACAAATTAGGCTAACTGGTGACAAAGAGGTTACTTTAATTGTTCGGAAGGGTGGTGAGTTGAGTTTTGTGACACAGGAAGACATATTGTAGTTAGGCTCTGGCTTTATGCTACGTACAATAGCGCATATATAGAGAGGCGTGGTGCCGTAAGATGGAGTGGTGGTGGCCGTGCACGTACCGGTACGTATTATGGAGAGGGTGGGTGTCTTATGGAGGGAGTTGGGGTGGGGGGGGGGGGGTGAGGAGTCGAGGTATGAGATTCTACGTCTCATTTTCTGGAAGTATGTTTACTCATGAGGGATTCTGTGGTGTGTACATTTTAACGGTTTGAAATGACTGTTGTCCATCAACAGCTCGATGCGGTATTCAATACTGCACTTTAAAGACACTGAAGACTCGCCCCAAACCGCGTGTCGCGCTCTGGAAAAGTTAACTTTCCGTTGCTTGCATATGACGTTTTCTTCTTGTCGCTACAAAATGCAGACAGTAATGAAACGTGATACCTTGTTATCTTTTATCTAGACCTAAGATGTCCACGCTGCTATGTACACGGTGTTGTGGGTATTGACCGTAGCTGCATGTATTGACTGTACACTAGTGTCTAATTACCGACGGTAGCAAGCTGTGTGTGTACTTTCTTGGATCGATGGTGGTGTCTGACACTCTGTTACACCTCATTCGAAACTAGGTCAGATTACCGGCATGAGACGTTTCTTTGTTCGCGAGTCTTCACACCCTTTAATGCTGCCATTGTGTTTGCTAGTTAAAAGTTGTGTCTCAGGGATTGATCATTTTGTAAATATGTGATGTCATTGTGCCTCAAGGATGTGAAACCTGTTATTGTTTCTTTGTTTTTCTTTTTATAATGATTCAGTATCAAGTTGCAAAACCTATAACTTTCCTTTACGAGTACCGTGAAAATAAATATTTTAATAAATAAAACAAACTTTAAAACAAAAGAGCCATTGTAGCACATGTGGCTCGATTTAAAGTCCTATTTAGAATTGATCGAATCTTCGGCCTTGTGTGGTGTCTGAATGGACAGTCAATCTGTGATATCCCAAATCTGGGAATACTTAGCTGTTTGGAGGCATGGCATTTATCTCTATCCTATGGACTAATAATAATGGTCACGGGTTTGTGACATCTTTAGGTATATATGAACACATTACAATCATTGTGGTATTCATAACTTCACACCCCTTACAGTAAAGTTGGAGACCTTTCCCAGTTTTCCCAGTTCCGTCGACCTCCCCCCCCCCCCCCAAAAAAAAAAAAAAATACGTGAGCAACTATGACATCACGCCTGTTTGCTTCAAGTTCACTGTAATAAAAACTGTACCACAATTACAACATATAAATATCTCTTAAACGCATTAAAGGGAATAACATGCAAGTTTCCACCAGGATGCTTGGTCTACTCTATATATATCTTTCATTAATCAAAAAAAAAAAAATGAATATCACACTGGACTATCCTTTTAAAGACAATTTGAAGAAACTGTCGTTGATGTTTTGGCGAATAAATCAATGTTCTCTGCAGGGCTAGGTCATTTTAGGTGTGTATCTTGTGATTGCCAAAACAGACATATGATTTATTATATATACATCTGTATCGTTGCGGTTACGTTTGCCGGGTATTGTCCTCTTGGCAGACATTTTAATGTTTTCGTCTGTTTAAATATGATTTTAATGTGTATCATTACTTCACATGTGGAAACTCATTACTTCACATGTGGAAACGATTAATGTCTCTACAGTGACTTTTATATATCCGTTTGTAAAGCATGTTGTTTATCTGTTAACAAGAAGAATGCATAAAAACAAAATCAAAAATACAAAACAAGGGAAGCGAAAGCAAACTTTTAAAGGATAGTTCCAGGCAGAATTTTAGTCCTAATATTATGTCAAAGTCCGGGAAATATAAACAAATTGATTGCTAACCGTGTATATATTTATTCAGATTGTCAAGAGTTACAGCTGTTAAAATAACCGGCTCAATCTATAACTGGAATGCTCCTTTAAGGCTAAACTGATGATGACGTCAGCCCCACAGTACAGGAATAAACTTGAATGCTAATTCATTGTTTTATAAGTTCATTGTTTATGTGGTTTGCTTTCCTAGAATTCCCTATAAGCGCTGTTAAATAATGAGGTGGATTAGAAAGGCATATATACAATCGTCTTAATATTTCTTCATTTGTTTTAATACGTGACGTAACGAGTTTGTATTCGCTTATTCATAATATTGTTATGCCAATAATGTACTGTCAGTTGCATAGCCCTCGTGTGTGTATGCATAATAGCCGTGGTAATCCACGCAGCCAAGCTTCTCGTTTGGGGCATGTAAGATTATGTGGGCAGTGGGGGTTTTGCAACATGGAACGATAGACGAGTACTGCGCATGTGTAAGTATATCCGCGTACGCATAGATTTCATAGTCTCTCAACTTAAACTTCTTTTTGTCTCCACAATACCCCCCCCCCCCCCCCGGAGCTATACCCCAAAGAACGACGAGAAGTCTTTCGCGTGTAGGAGCCTATACCATGGCAAAAGGGTCGGAATTCGCAGAACAGACCTAAGCGTATAGTGTCCAATTATAACTTGTTGCTAGGATCTTGGTCTAGTACATTCTAGGTGGGCCCACAGGTGCGTCTCTTGAGCAGATTATCTGCAGGCAGCGAGGTTATCATAATACCATTTATGCGGCCCACGGAACCTTAGTAGGCTACATGGAAAGCCCAAAAATATATCTATCCTAGGTAGTATGTAAATCAATATGTAGGACCTGCTACATGCGACATAGAATATAACAGATGGGACAACTTTCTGGGCTTTCAATTCTCATGTAATGTTATATGTAAATTTGGTCACGGGAGTGGGTGCACTGGATTAACTTTTCTCCCAACACCTTAGTCTAGCATATTGTGTGGAACCCAGTTTAATCAAACCGAAGTTACCAGTTTCGTTTACACGCACATAAACCGTGCACGGGAATCAAGGGTAATACTTTTATGATTTAAAACCTTCTCTTGACAATCACGTTTCACACTTTTAGACTTCTTCTTTCTATAAATCTGCTTTTGTTCGGTTCAGATTTCACCTTTAAATGCAAAATGATAATATAATTCAATTGCTATCATACTCATGTATGTGCACGTACAGGCTACATTCTTGAGGCTTATTTTCAAAGAAAACAAATGGAAGAAAAGTCCGTCATCGAGAAAGATATGGTAATACAGGGGGATAGTATAGCCGTGAACATGTGGCCATGAACAATTTCTATATGGAACATGAACTGTTGTGTTGTTACGATTTAGTCACTGAATTACAACAGTGGATATATATATATATATATATATATATATATATATATGTAGGCCTATATATATATATAGGCCTATATATATATAGGCCTATATATATATATATATATATATATATATATATATATATATATATTCATTTCATTAACATAAAGTCTGTTCAAAGTATCTCTTTCGAGATCCGGCTTAAGGATTCACAAATGATTTTCGAGTTGGTTAGCATCATGTTTGATCTCTAGAGTAAGGCAAAATATGTCACCAAAAACAGAACTAGTATTGTTCGATACAGGTGACAAACGCCTACAGTGGAATTACGACCTTCCTTACCGGTTTCAAACCTCTGGACATACAATTAGCGTCCATAGCCTAGTGGTTAGGGTGTCCGCGTACAGAGCGGAAGGCCCGTGGTTCGAATCCCGATGGAGGCTGAAAGTTTTTTCACTGTTCTTGATTTTCCAACTCATTACGATTTTCATTTATATATATACATATATATATATATACATGTATATGTATATATATATAATATATAATATAATACAGTGGCTAATATATATATATATATCTATATATATCTATATATATATATATATATGTATAATATAATAAACAGTGGCGTCGATGAATAAGCCGACTATAGACAGCAGCATTATACTGGTATAGTGACGTGACACGACAATAAAACTCACTTTACACAAATGTAATGAAACCTAGTATGAGGTACATCTGTGTCATATACATATGTTTAAGAGTACATTTAATATAACATGTAGCTTAGATGAAAATGGTGCTATCATATCCGTATATATCATCGCTATTGGTCTTTTTTGTTGTTGCATAAACTTGTTTTTGGCGACCCGTTTTGTCATTGAAAAGTTCTGTATGTCCGTGTGATTTACCCCCCCCCCCCCTCACCCTTGGCTACACAAAATGGTCAAGTAACTCAAAGTCTGGTATACCCCATACTTCGTTATCTACGTTTTTTATACCTGAGCTGTTTCTGACGAGTATGTGCTTAGGTATAGACCATCTTAACCCACGTGACCATTACTATTACCGTATATACTATTTTGTTCTCAGAAACCTCGCCGTCTGCTCGTCTTTTCATTTCTTCAACTTTTCGTCTTCACAACTGCCTATATCATCTTACTGAATAACTACAGCGACGCTGTTATGAAAGTTGCCGACAGCCTCCCGTCTGTGATACTCCATTCTACCGGTTCGGAGCGATCTGCGGTTAAACGGTCATCGGCTAATAAACCGAGAATAGGACATGGGACGGTGTTTAATGGCTACCGCGATATCATTTTCCATAAGGTAAGCAATAGATTTGATTAATGGCTGCCAATATGTCTATATTTAATTTACAGTTTAATATGGCAACTTGCACTTACCCCGAAAATCTTCCAGTCTCTTCTCGTTGCTGCTTAGAATTTAAATAAATACAATTGAACACGTTCACACTAAAGTGGCTTAGAATGCCGAATTCCTCATTTAAAGCTCGGTAACAATGGGCACCACAAATCGGAAGTCGGTTCAAAACCAGCTGACAATGTCTAGGCTTAAATGCTGAAGCATCAGTCCATATGGTTTACTGAAGCGTATCGTGTTTCCTATTAAACTACTATCTCCAAGAAAAGCCCTGAATGAGAGAGGGGGCTTCTCAGCCTTTTGGCTTCCCCTTCGAGGGGAATCGTGATACACACCTGACGATGATCACACAGTCACAATGCAAGGGGACTGGGGTTGAGAGCGGATCAGTCGTTCGGTTTTTCGTGCCCAGGTTCTTTCCTGGGTGATATTTCTTAAAAAGTACAAGAGAGAGTGGAGACCCCAAATACTTTTCCCCTTCTCTGGCGTCCCTTGACTTACCGTAGATTAAAGTTCGTCGCCCACAAAATTTCAAAATCATACATTTTCTTCTCACTTGTTCTATAGCCTTTACGTGTATCGTGTGGATCATGCGCAGTCGTTTCAAGTTCCGGTCATCTCTTAGGATCTCGGGCAGGCGGTGATATCGACGCCCACGACTGCGTCATCAGGATGAACAACGCCCCCGTCCGAGGCTATGAAAAGGACGTCGGTACGAGGACTACCATTCGATCAATGGCTAACGTAAATCTGGCGAGATCTTTCGCCACGCGGAACCATTCCCGAAAAGAGATCCTGGTTGCCAAGGAAACCAGAGCAGAGGTCATCCTCATTAACTGGATGAATGAGCATCACGTGCGCAGGCGCAAAGGACGGGAGTATCAATATGCTTTAAAGTTAGCTGGCAGGCACCAAGATGTCCACTTTTTTGAGTTCACACCCGCCAAGATGATGGAAGCTGAGAATCTTTTTCAAAAGGAGACTGGAATTACAAAGTAAACATTTTAATGTAACATACCCAGCCCCCCCCCCGCCCCAACCTTCCCTCCCTCCCTCCACACATCGTTTTCTTCTGCCATGTGTTCATGAGCTTGGTTCGATCCATTTCCTGACATGTGAACAAGAATTTGATTTGGCTGAAAGTTAAACTATTCTCTTTTTAAACCCTTCACGCAACTCATTACAAAATGAACATAAGAAGGAAGAACATATATAGGCTAAGCTTACAGTAAAACATTGGTTCATCACAGTCATCAGTGTACAAATAGGTCCCTTACGTAATCTCAACTCTCATCAAACCCTGCTCGACTCCCCCACCCTAACCACTGACAAAGAAAAAAACATAATAACTATACCAAAATCTCCACATTTGCAAAGAAATTATTGGCACCCTTCATACACATAACGAAGATCATACAGAAAGTGATCTCATTTTGTTCCCGCTATACCCTCCCGGCCTTCCCGGTTCCAAAACTAATGTCAATCGCGTCTATTATTATGATTATGAATTTCTTTTTTTGTATTTGTATTTGTTTTTGACTAGCTGGGTTTATTGTTATATATGATCCCCTGGTAACTTCGCACTCCGTGTAGGTCTGACATTCTGAAAGTAAGAAGGATTGAAACTGACATAATTGTCGTCTGCATGGTGGTATATACCAGGGAGTCTAGACAAACAAAATACTGTGTATCGTGTACCCAACTGCGCATGCTCTGTGGAAGTTCTCATGCGACTGTGAATAACGGCAAACATTCGATACTTTCAGTGTTAAAAGGTTGACAGAATCTCTCGCACGTCATAAACCATGGTAACCAACAAAGCAAAAATCCCTTATATACATGATATTGGAGTCTAATTTTTTTATTTCATTTTATAAGACATTCAGTATGTGTGACGTCATAACAAAAAATCGGTAATGATTCAATTGAACTTTAACTGAAATGAATGGGCAAAAGAGTTGAATTTTATAGATATCGAAATTTAACTGAAAATAATAAATCTTTCTTTCGTTTATTCTATTATGCCCTGCATTCGCCCGTCTGAATTCATGAATAATCATAGCCTACCGTTTGGTGATATCAAGCACAAATCCCATTATTTTTTCCACGCAGTTTCCCTTTCTAATCCCACATAGAGACCAAGCGAACACGTGGCTCTCGACGGGTTGGTTTACGATGATGGCGTCGTTGGATGTCTGCGATCGAGTGACGGTGTTCGGCATGGTTCCAAAGAACCACTGTCAAAAACCCAGGTTGGTTCAGTAACCATGACGACTTATCCGTGGTGACGAGATCGTTGTGATCAAATATAGGCCTATGTATATTATTGTCGTGTATACTCCATAACTTGGAAATGTAAGGTTGTAATCTCTTGGTAAGACATCTATACAAATAAGTCAGTGTTGTCCCGAAAAAAGTGAAGAAGAAGAAAAGAGACAGACAAAGCCATAATTGTGACTCATGTATAGGTTGTCTTAAAGAGTTCAAACTATGAACATGTGCCAAGATAGCTACACCATGTAATTGCATGAATGTGTTTTGATGGGGTGTCAATTTATATATATTTAATGACAGTGTCACAGCATGTTCCTTGAATGTGCTCTAGAAGGAAATAGCAAAACGACAAGCAAAATGGTTCTAAAAGGAATTTAAGGAAGGAATATTTACGATTTATAAATATTATTATATATATATTCATTTGCCTTTGTCGTTTACCTTCATTTCATTAATAAAGTCTGTTCAAAGTATCTTTTTCGAGATCCGGCTTTAGAAATCACAAATGACTTCGAGTTGGTTAGCATCATGTTTGGTCTCTAGAGTAAGGCAAATATGTCACCAAAAACAGAACTAGTATTGTTCGATACAGGTGACAAACGCCTACAGTGAAATTAAGACCTTCCTTACCGGTTTCGAACCTCTGGACATACAATCAGCGTCCATAGCCTAGTGGTTATGGTGTCCGCATATAAAGCGGGAGGCCCGGGCTCGAATCCTGGTGTAGGCTGGAAGTTTTTCACTGTTCTGGATTTTTCATAATATATATATCTTACTGAATTGAATGTAACCAGGAAAAGGAATGCAACCATATAACTGTGAAATTGAATTTCGTTCCTAACTTTCCTCCGCAGTCCGTCTGTGATTTATATACCTTACCACTACTACGATATAAGCGGACATTCAGAATGCCAGTACTATAATCTCAGTGAAAGCCGGTTAGATGGAGGACATCTCTTCATCACAGAGAAAGCTATCTTTGCGCGTTGGGCGGAGAGGTGTGACCTCACCTTTAGACATCCCACGTGGTCTGACAACGAGGCAGGATCCGGCGAACTAGACACGCCATTTTTGAATCGATATAGAGAGATACAAACTAAGTACAATTCTTCTTTTACGAACGTTGCAGATTACATAAAATGGAGAAAAGCACAGTTGATTCCAAAGCGAAGGATGAGATTACAAATGGGGAATAGAATATTTGATGTTGATAATAAGGAAGCATTGGACACCATTTTGAATTTATTGCCAGAGGCTAAACGAGTTGATAAGGCCAAAAAAGCTCCAGTAGAAACACACGATGAAAGCTATAGCAGTAGTAGCAACGACGTCAGGTGACGTCATCACATGGGATGATAATGTTATATTATCATCAGTCATGTAAACAATGGTACGTACGGAAAGCCATTTTAATATTTAATCGGGAAGTTTAGATATCTTCAATTGTTTACTGATTATTTTAGATATCTAAAATTCTATTTCAGATATCTAAAATTAAATTCGAGATATCTTAAATTTAATTCGAGATATCTGAAATTTTCTTTCAGATATCTAAAATTTAATTCGAGATATCTAAAATAGATTTCGAGATATCTGAAATTCGAATTCAGATATCTAAAATTGAATTCGAGATATCTGAAATTGAATTCGAGATATCCGAAATTGAATTCGAGATATCTGAAATTCTATTTGAGATATCTGACATTGAATTTGAGATATCTGAAATTGAATTCGAGGTATCTGAAATTGAATTCAAGATATCTGCAATTCTAATTCGAGATATCTGAGATTGAATTCGAGATATCTGCAATTGAATTCCAGATATCTGAAATGCATATGCAGAAATTCCCGATTAAATGTTAAAATGGCTTTCCATACGTACGTATGGAAAGCCATTTTAACATTTAATGGGGAATTTTCAGATATCTGAAATTGAATTCGAGATATCTGTAATTGAATTCGAGATATCTGAAATTCTATTTCAGATATCTTAAATTGAAATCGAGATATCTGAAATTGCATTCGAGATATCTGAAATTGAATTCGAGATATCTGAAATGTTTTCGAGATATCTGATATGGAATTCGAGATATCTGCAATTCTATTTCAGATATCTGAAATAGAATTTCAGATATCTCGAATTCAATTTCAGATATCTCGAAAACAATTTCAGATATCTCGAATTCAATTTCAGATATCTGAAATTCTCTGGTATTTCGAGATATCGGAAATTGATTTTAAGATATCTGCAATTATTTGTAGATATCTTAAATAAATTGGAGGTATCTGTAATTTAATTTGAGATATCTGAAATTACTTCGAGATATCTGAAATTCCTTATTAAATGTTAAAACGGCTTTCGGTAGGTACGGTGTCGAAAAAAACGTTTAGTACTCAGTCGTACGCATGCGCAATGGTAGGTGAGCATAATATTCATTTCTATAATGTTAAGATGTGGAGATTATTTCAAAACGTGAGTTATAAGGGAAATAATTCTGTCACTTACATTCTGGGTTACTATCGTAACCGATTATGATGGATGTGCTCAGTCCAACTGAGGTTCTTTTGTTTACTGCATGACATTTCTAGGACTGTAGGTGAGTGGAAGTTTATTTTCAAATGAAAAACATGCTCACCTGGTGGCCATGGGCCAAATCCGGCCGGCTGTCGGACTGGTCTTACTCAAAATATAACACTAGGTCAAGCTATAATGAACTGCATTGTTACATAGATTTTAATACAATCAATAGCCTATCGGGCATATAATCAAAATCAATGCGAAAGGATGTTCATAGAGGGATATTACAAGTTGCTGCAAACGGTTGTTTCAAAAAGGCTATCAGGTAATGTAGTAAAAGAAGTTCCACTTAGTAAAACTTTCAGTAGAATCAGAGCTCATTTGCTTAGAACTGCTAATAATTATGAAATCAAATTGTACTGTGAAGGCTATCTGGAATAATTGAAGGGTATCTTGAAGCCACAAATACTATGAAAATAAATATGATCAAAATTATACCCAACATGCTGCATTTTTTTTTATATTTTATATCCCTTTCGAACGGGTAAGACCGTCCTTGAAATAACATTATGCCTTCAACTCCACAAAGTTCTTGAAAAGAATAAGAAATAAACAACTTTTACATACGTTTGACATGGCATTAAATTGTCATTGGGGGGGGGGGGGGTGGGTGGGCTGCTGAAATTCAAGCTCCAAATAATGCAATATCTTAACTGGGTACACAATTCGTAATCCTAACCCCTGCCTCCATTATTTCATTTCAGTCTCTTACATATTTCTAAGTTCTACTGATCGTAATGGTATGAGATGAAGGGGGGGGGGGGGTGGTGGATGAAAAGAACAGTTCTGAAACAAGTTCAAGTCAAAGTATGAAAAAAAGAATTTATTTACATCGATTTCATATTTCATACAAGAACTTTCAAGTAGGAATTCTACATGACTATTTTTCTGTCCAAAATGGTGTCGTCTTACTAATGGTATACAGGTGCTAAAACTCCATAGACAAATACTGTATAATATTAATATCAATTAAAGACACCTTCAAAAATTGCTTTGAAACACTGGCAAGTTTAACGAATTCAGCAAAATATGGTGAAAGTGTGACTTATGATCTTAGCAAACAACAGGTGCCAAAAAAGAAAAAAAACAGGTGTTGAACATGCACTTTGGAAAATTACCTTGACATTAAGACAAAGTTACACATGAAAGGTTGATCAGTTTCCATGCTGTTCTGAATGAAAACAAAACAGCCATTCTGAGAGTTATCAGAAGCAAGGTACATAACCACAAATGAAGCGAGTTATTGAATTTAATGTTATTGGGTCCTGATTGCATGCTTTTCCCTGCACCTCCCCCCCCCCCCACTAGAGAAACTACATCATGTAGTAGATCATATATCATATAGTAGATCATATAGTAGATCATATACTGTATATATATAAGGTAAAATGCAAGTATTATCTGGTAGCTTTTACAGAACAATCTTTTTAAGAACAGAACAATCGGAGAATCTTGTAAGTTACATCCATACATCCAACCATAGATTTTACATACACATAGAAAAACACCTGCAGGCAATAATGTGTTTAAACTATTGCTCTCATTAGAGACAACTCCCAGTTCTCTCAAGGACAAAATTACATCCCATGGGGAGCCATGTTGTTCACTGTCAGCTAGGACCATGCAGGACAACATTTTCGAGTCTCCCGCAGGTTATCAAGAGAGCTAATGAGGTTACCTCACCAGGGGCACTGCCAAACTCATAAACAGGTGCTGGACCCAGTGTAAGGGTATAAGGTGAGGTTACCAGAGAATGAAAAAATCAAAAAGGCTTTGTTACAGACATGAATTTTACTAACCAAACAGGTGGTAAATTCATGTGAAGCCCTCCCGGGAATTGAACCCAGAACCTCTTTACCTATTACTCTAAAGTCAATCCCAAACCGTTATTTTCAGAGTTGACATTACTCCATTGTCCTGGGAACTGCTACTAGATGTCAAAATGTTACATCTCAACTATTTTTTGCCTGAGCTACTCAATTTCCAGTTTGTGTAACATTGACAAAACTGAGTAAAAAATTGGCCAAATTGGAGATAGGTTGATCCCTTGTAAATCAAGATGAAACATTTTACTCTGGAGCCTTCCATAGGGTCGACAACCCAACCGTATCAAGTAACATTGAAATAGCATGTCGCCCGTTGTTGCTTCTAACTAGCACCTGTCCCCCCCCCCCCCCCCCAATGAAGTTACTTTGTTTTATAGCTGATTTATCATAATTCCATACATTCCTAAATTTGATCTAGACACTTCTACAAGGATGCCTTCACTGTTACTGTACAGGGTCGGGAACACTTTGAGCTTAAAAGGTATCACCACAAAACTCTATTTTACGTTTAAAATTGCCAGAACTGAGCCAATCCGCATGAGTATTTTTTTTATATTTTACAGAAGACACATTCAAAGTAGACGACACACATTCGATTATTTTCTAAACTAATATCAACAAAAGTCTAAATCAATACATCTGAGCAAATTTTGTGTGGATCGTCTTTCAATGTTAGGAGAGGCCATTTCATATTTCTGCGGAACAGACATTACTATCAACACAACCATTATTTTATAATTTTCTTCAAAATTTCTCCTCATCGAAGAAAACAGCCAGAACACACTTTGGATATTTAACCACTTTCACCAACCCCATTTCACATTTGCACTTGAGAATCAAGAAACACAAAAACATTGGGAACAAATGCATGAGGATCTGAGGTGCCAAACAGCAGAAAATGAAAAAAAAAACGAATCTTTAAATAAAAATTAAAAAAAAATGAATCAATCAAATCGTAGACATTTTACAGGGACAAAAAACTTGGGGCTCAATTTATGACACAGTTGTGATATTTACAATGATTGGAATAACAGCAGTAACCTTGTTCATACAAAAGCTGAGCCCTACTTGGGAACCATCAATATTAACATGTTCTTCAGTCTCGAAGGTACCATCTCGTCGAAACCCCAGACTTGTACATGTGTTTAGAAACCATTTTTTATTTCTATAATGTATTTTTGCCATCTGGGCAAGATCCTGTATGAATTAATTCCACCAAAACACATTTGCCCTAAATTGAATTATCAACTAATACTCCCCATTTCAACTCTCTCAGGACCCCCGTTTAAGGAAGGTATGATTTCAAGTACAGATGTTTTCAGTCCTGCTGTTGAAGTCACAAGGTAACTTGAACCACACACAGAGCCAACCAGATCATACAATTTCTAAACCTTTCTCTTCACATACAGGAAATTGAGTACTCCTCCGCACTTCTCACTTTAACTTCTCGGGACCAACCCCTAAAAATGCACCTTCTTCTGAATTCATGTAACTTGATCGATTATATTTTCATTTCATTTAAAATTTTAATAATGTATTCTCTACGACAATCATTTCTATCGAATTTCCAATGAAAAGTCATTGTCGTCGTACATTCTATGGCAAACGGCGGCGCAAACTTAAACATCACGTCACTTTTAATTTGCGTTATCTCCCTCAATCTGTTAACCGAGAAAATCATCTGTTCTGAATCAAATCATTGTCAACCGCTCTTGCCAAACAAACAGAAATAACGAGTTGCATAAGGATGTTCAGAAATATTCATCATGGTTAGTTAGGTCTTGTTCACTAAATTGTAAATAAGTCTGCTCTTACTCTACTATGACATAAATCCTACAAGGCTCTCTTCGCAAAATACATCTGTGATAAATTCATGGTGTAAAACCAATAAAGAACCACACAGAAAACTCCACGTTGGTTCTACGGTTGCATGAATTGGGTGTAAATTTTCATACGTTTAAATAACTTACTTAAATAGCTGGAATCAAAATCGGTGCTCATCTCATGAATAAATAGATACAAGAAGCTGTAAATCTCTCACAGAGGCCGCGATCTAATCACTCTGGCTTTCGGCACCCGAATCGCCAAAGTTGTACTTGACAGGGGCACGTGCACGTCGCCCTCTCTCGGCTCGGGGAGCAACCTCGAGATCCTCCTCGATCTGGAATGATTCTTCTTCAGAATCGGAGAAAGCAATCTTCTTCTTGGGTTTGGCTGGTTTCTGGAACAAAAAACAAGAAGGAAAAAATAGAATAAATAATCGTCGTTCGAAACTTGCTGGTAAATTTCAGCGGATATATACCAAAGCTAAAATACTATTTCTCGATATAAGAACGGACTCGATCAGACGAAGGGACTTGAACTAGCAAATTTAAAAAAAATAAATAACTGAGTGAGTGAGCAACAAATGACTATTTGATTCCATCAAAAATTAATATTTCAACACTTTTGTCATGGGCATTGAACTACCGCAACAGGGTCACAGGAGTTTTCGGGGATGTTGGGAGATTCATTCAGTTTTCAAAGCTTGTGGTGGGGGGTCCATTATCCAAGCAAAGGTGAAATGCATTTTGGGCATCTATGGAGAGGGGGGGTCGTGCTTCAGTCCTCACTGAAGCTCATTGGTGTCAAATTTTGCAGACCACCGGTTGACATCTTGTTTTCTCCATTACTCAAAATAAGACTTGAGATGAGGTTTAGAACTCAAAGTTTAAACTACATTGTAACAGGCTTAATAGATTTAAATATTATATCAAAACTTCACCAAGATCAAAACGACAGGTCTAAAGTCAGTCTGAAAAATATGATTCGAAAACATTTTGCATTTTGTTGACGATTTTCCAAAACAAGTTTTCTGGTGATCATTTGCAAATACAAAGTTTTGCTTTCACTATCAATATTTAATTAGAAGTGAATAGATGAATTAAAATACCTTAGTGTAACTGAAATTATCAAAACAACAAAATCGCAAAACTCATTTTCCCAATGCCTTTGTCATTTACATACAAGAGGCATTCAGAGCAAATCGAATTATTTGAAAAGTTTGACATGATATTCAATTTAAATATGTTTGTCCTCAAAGCTGAAATAACTGACTTTCAGACCCCTTCTGATATTATCACATAAGACATACAGATGAAGACAAAGCAACCGTTTCTATGTAACTACCATGAGTTGCCTCAGTGTCAAAGTTCAAAACACCATTTCTATCAATCTTCATAAAACGGTTTGGTCAAACAGGTCAATCTTGTTCTAAATAAGGTTCAATTCAAAGATTAAGGAGATTAATTAATTGCTTTAGAGTTTCATTAAGGCGCGGAATGGGCAGAAGCGTAGAAGTGGTGATTGGAGCTTGTACCCAAAACAATACAGTAAAAAAAATACATCTCTGTTGTTTAGATACAGCAAAAAAACAAAACTCCCCCCCCCCCCCAAAATACCCCAGAACACACAAACAAATCAGAGCGGCTTACCTTTGTTACTTTCTTAGCCCTGGGTTTCTTTTCTGGCACGTCAGAATCGGTTGTGGAAGACTTTGCTGGAAAGAAAAAGTAGCAATAAAATGAGCCATGTTGTGAATATGAACACAGGATAACAGTTTGATGTACTGAAGACATTTTGTGTGAAATTATCACAAAATCAAGTGCTAAAGTTATGTGTTTTTCTGGTTTCTTTCATTTTGGGTACCTCCCAATAATCCAAACCCTCGCTAAAAAAAGTAGTAAATATTTTTCTTTACAAAGATTTATGCATAGGTAGTGGGGGTTTTTTTTTCTCCATGGAAATGCACTTTCTAAAGGATATTTCTATACAATGAAAGTCTCAATGTGTGTTTGCAAAAATTTTAACTTCGACCTTTCCAGCAAACTGCCCTAAAAGCTCAGTGAAAATAACACCGTTCTATGCAGTTTTAAAATTAATAACCATTTTTATTGTGTTATCTGTCGTTAAACATTTTTAGCTGATATAAAATCAACCAGTTTTGTTTAAAGAGTCTGTAGATTCAACAAACATCACTCAAAATTTGCAAGCCCCGCCCAACAGATCATGCGCTAATCAAATCTGTTTTATTTATGACCGTTAGGCATAGGACTTACGAGTATATATAGGCTACGTTTGTGTAATGAACATGCTGATATGGGCGGTCGCAGTGATTTTACGGTAAATCGTTCGCACCATAAGTGCAACAGAAAATGAATTTCTTTCTTTCGATTGCGACAGCTTTTCTCCATTAAACGTACATGGTCAGAGTGCATTTAGAATAAGAAACATCGAATCTACTTCCGAAGTTTGTCTTCCGAAATTCATCAGCAAACATGTATTGAGACTTTATTGTGATAATAAGCGTTATTGTGATAATAAGGTGTGTTGAACATTATTTCTTATGAAGATTAAGATTTGGATAATTTTTTTTTAAAATGAAATGCTGTTAACAGACACAAGGCAGGATATTGAATTTAAAGATAACGTGTGAATTTTTCATTTCGCTCCTTTTTGTGAAGGGGTCAAAATGTGAGGGCAGGGATTAAGGGGAGAGAAAAGTACCATATCTTGATATAGATTGTCATGATTGGTGTCATGGTAACCAGATAATGAGACTGTTATAATCTCTTGTCTAGCCTCTGGATAATATTATCTTTTTAAACAATCAATAAATCAGGTATGAGCCTGGGGCAAAAAACAATTCACGGAACTTTGCAAAAATTGCGGTATAGGCTCAAGTTTGCGTATGCTACAGTGTGTTAGGATAATAGTTTTTGTCCCCGAGGTAGAAAAGAAATCACTGATATTCCGCGAATTCTCGGAAAAAGCTCATGCCTGATAAATACCTTTCTTCTTTGGAGGGGCCTTCTTCTTCTTGGGCTGGATTTCCTCTTCTTCTGAGTCGCTCATTGGTTCTTTTCTCTTCAAAGGAGAACTCCTGGGTGAGTTCTCTGCGTCAAAAGATGACAGACAAAGAAGTACATAAATTAATAAGTATATAAAACAACCAAAACAATAAATCAATTATATAATGAAGCAATGAACTTGTAGGCCAGTTTACTTTACTTGTATTATTATTATTATTATATTTTTTATAATGCAGCAAATGTTCCATCCTTATAATTTATCCACTTTCTTGACTCACCATCACTCTCCTTAACCCCTCCGGGGCTACTCGGGATGGAGACAGGGGCGCTCTCCTGACTCATGGGTGTCTCCGAATCTTCGTCATCTGAGATGACGGCTGCCGGTCTCTTCGTTGACTTGGATTTCTTTGGAGGAGCGATGAAGGAGTCTTCAGCATTGTCCCCATCCTCTACGTCTGACGGGACAAAGTCTACGCTCTCGTTGGGTTTGGAGATGAAATCATCATCTTCGTCGTCACTGCTGTCTTCCGTGTACTTCTTACGAACTGAAAATTCAGAAATCAAACGATTACTGTCCGTAACTTTCACGACGGTCACCGAGTTTTTTACGCTGACAAATGTCAGAAAATCCTGCACCCTGACTGGGGAATGGCCTATCTCTCTGTGACCAGAGGGATAAATGTTTAATGTTGTTGAGGCGGAAGAAGGCTAAATATGGTCGCTTTAAAGTTTCTTCTTCCACCGAGAGCTAAACGGACTGAATAATTTACCCCGTAGAATTCCCTTCCCCCATCTTACTGATAGTTACTTGAAATAACTGTCACGTGAAGAGGAATCCTAATGTTATGCATATATATATATATATATATATATATATATATATAGGAAAATCTGTTATGTAATAATAATAGTATCATCTTCTGTTTTGTCATAATTTAGCTATAATGAGCAACAAAAGACTACTGCAGTCCAATGGAATTACACTCTACTATTGACACAGTAATCCATCACATTACATTAAAAAAATATATATACATAGTGTATAATATACATGATACATAATAATATACATCATCCTTTATAATACAAATAATATATATATAGATATATATCTATATATTACACATTCCTATAGTATATTTATGCTATGGGAACTGCAGTTTCTGAATGTATGTCACATGGATTTTCCCAATAACCCAAAAGTTATCAATCACCAATCTCCTCTAAAGACAAACAAGACAGTTTGGTAGGAATGAAAATAAAATGGCACCTCCAAACATAAGGGGAGGGGTGAGGTGGGGGGGTCAACTTACCAGCTGCAGCCCTTTTGATAGGCTCTTTATCTTTCGGCAAAGGTTTGAATGTCGGTTCGCTGAAATCATCAGAGTCGGAATTAGAATCATCAGACCACGGATTACGCTTCGGCTTGGTCGTCTTCTTCTTGGGCGAGGATTGTTTGAAGCTCAGTTTACTTTGCTTAAGGCCTTTATTGGCATCCTTAGTATCTGTTCAATATGATCGAAGACAAAAGGAGGTGGTTATTTTATAACTCAGATTTTTGAGGATTTTTTGAAGAGATATTTTCTAGTGTCTTCACACTCTTAGTTGCCATTTAAATGCCTACCACATTTACTAGATACGGAAATGGTACAAAAAATCATTCGAAACGTCTTCTACAAGAAACAGAGACCATGACAATTTGATGACTTTTGTATTCTAGTCTCAACAATTCATTTAAGAATCCAAAATGGATGCCAGACTAAGAATTACCACCACAATTGAGCAAATCAAACTTTACCACTTTCAAATCCATCAGTTAAATTTTGTAATAACCATATCTGACTCTCACACACATCTGCCAATGTCAGATTCTAAACAAGAGTAACCATAGTTACACATGATTTTTCTACATAAATATCTCCAGTAAGAAATGCGACTTTCACACATAAACTGGATGTTACTTAACCCAAAATTACAAATTTTTGGGAGTATAAACTATAAATTTTCGAAACAAATTGCTGCTTTAACCTAACCTTTTGCACACAAAAAGTGATAATTTTACAGGGGTGACATAAATTATCGGGGTAGGGGTATACCTCCTTTTGCCTTAGAAAATATTTCCTTCAAGAGTGAACAGTTGTTGTCTGAAGACATTTCACACGATAAGAACATTTCAAACCCAATATTATTTAACCCAGTCGGTTGCAGGGTTTTCAAATTTACAAGCTCATTGCCTTGAGAATCATTTTCTTTTAAAGATAAGCTTGAATTTTATGTATTTTTCTTTTAAAGATAAGCTTGAATTTTATGTATGACAATTAATCTCTGGTTTAACTATCTATTACTAATTTGAATCTATGTAAATATTTAGAACCTCTACAGAGTTGATGTGCGGATAGTGGTTACCAAACT
Source organism: Apostichopus japonicus (assembly GCF_037975245.1). Taxonomy (NCBI): domain Eukaryota; kingdom Metazoa; phylum Echinodermata; class Holothuroidea; order Aspidochirotida; family Stichopodidae; genus Apostichopus; species Apostichopus japonicus. The sequence goes on from NC_092583.1 coordinate 1,058,844, forward strand.
TTAACTTCTTGTTCAACTGGATGATTTTACTCATGAAGAATAGAGCTGTTGTTGTGGTGAAATATGTAATTTAATGTTTTTTAATATATTCATGGGTCAGATAGCCCGAATCTTTTTTATCAACTAAAATTGTTTACATTCAAGGTATTAAACCACCAGACTATTGGCAAGCAAATGACCCAATGTTGACCTGGCCAAATAAATTTGAAACTTATAAGCGAGAAATGATATCGTTCCTTTTTAAATTGGCAATTGATGAAAGGAGAAAACAACTCATCTTTTTTTGTCATTGAAGTAAATAATTACAATAAAAAGAGAATTCTCCTTTACTGATAATCTTTGAAAATATAATTTATTAAATACATCTTGCACTTTGAAAATTTAGACAATGATTACTATGAGGTGAAACTTATCTTGAATACTCCTCAAATAATGTTGGGCAAACAAGCCCAACTGATGCTCCCCCCCCCCCCCCCACCAACAAAGTAGAATACACAGAATCCCCTCTAGAGGGCAGCATGCATACAAAAATTTAACAAAGATGTATCTAGAAAACCATGGTTTTGTATAAAATTTACATCGGTCTTGGTATTCATAAGGTGAATCTTCATAAGGCAACCTTTTGTATTTTGAATTTTTAAAGTTTCATACCATCTAAAATTCCCCCCCCCCCAAAAAAAGTGGATGATTTTGGACATTTTCACATGCGTGTGATTTTATGCGGTGTAACCATTGTAATGCAGTGCAATTCCTTCCTTATAATTGGCTATTTTTCAAGTTATTTTTTATTATCATGTGAACAAAAAGGAGACATGCAATAACCCTGTAAGTCCCAGAGAATAACTTTGACAATATAAACGCAAGGACACTTGACTTCGTACGAAAAGGACAGAGTAACAACAATTTTCTGTCAGAAATGATATTTAATATTGGTAAGAAAGAATTGTTTGTTAAATGCATTTTCTAGATCTAGAATTCATCAAATGGCAAAGGGTCGCTACGATGGGGGGCAAAATTAAGGTGGTAAATTCATTATGGGAAAGTGATTCTCACAAGACTGATGGCTCCAGTTGCTTCAGACATGATTAATCATTTTTCAAAGTTATTCTTCCAATTCCTGCCCTGACCCCACCAATTCACCCACCCCCACCCCACCAACTCACCCACCCCCAGCCCAGAAGAGGTCAACAAGTACCAGAACATCCATTTTGAATACAACTAGAATAACAAGCTTGGACAGACCCGACTAATAGAATTCTCCATAAGAGAACCTGGATTTAATACTATCTTTTCACTCTGATGGCAAATTTAATCAACCGTTCTATGAATTTCGCTTTGGAAGATTTCTCGGCACACTTTGAGTGAGTTAACTCTGTCGTCAGATGCAAGGAATTTACCCTCACGATCCTGTGAGGCGCAAAGGGCACCAGGAAGGGCCGCCCTTGATAACCACTCCGAGACTGAAGTAAACAATTACGGTTGAAAGGATTTGAAAATGGCTTAGTGGCTATCCCACAAGATCCAACTCTGCTGATAGACTTAATGGAATGAAAGTTTCGGGAGTTTTGTCGAAAAGGGGAGGAGTCCATACCGCCATTTTTGGTCTTGGCTGCGAGCCTTTCGGCTAGAGACAACGGCTCACTGGGTTCTTCTTTTATCTCCATCTTAATCTCTTTGCCGTCCTCTGGCGACGTAATCTTTGGTTTCTGAGAAGAAAGAGAAAGCAAAATGCGACATATATATATATAAATAAACTTGGGGTAGCGGAAGTTCTTGCCTGAACTGAAATTTATCCTTAAAGGTATTGAAGACTCGCCCCAAACCGTAGCGGCCATCTGAAAAAGTTAACTTTCTGTTGCTTGCAAGTGACATTTTGTTCGTGTTGCTACAAAATGCAGACAGTAATGAAACATGATACCTTAATTGTTATCTTTAGCTGGACCTGAGATGTCCATCGCTGTTTTGTTTGTATACTGTGCTGTGGATATTGACCGCAGCTGTATGTACTGACTGTACACTAGTGTCTAATTACCGACAGTAGCAAGCTGTGTGTGTATTTTCTGGGATCGATGGTGGTGTTTAACACTTGTTACACCTCATTCGAAACTAGGTCAAATAACCGGCATTAGACGTTTCTTTTTGCGCGAGTCTTCACACCCTTTAAGGTTGTTTAACAATTCCTTTTTTGGTTGTAACAACCCAAATGGATACATCAGATCATCTCGTTAACACTAAATTCAGATTTGAATAAAGTCAGATGTCATGTTTTGTTTTTATTATATGTCTTTGTACAAAGAAAAGTGAAAACATCCACATCATCCAGTCTTAACCAATCACGGGCAAACAATTGTGCGTGCCACTTTCACCAGCGTCGACAATCGCAGAGAATAGTTCTGTGTGTGTAGTAAACTCGACAGTGGTGCAGTGTGTGGGAGTCGAGTGTAAGACTATGGGTCTTCACGATTATGAAAAGATTAGGTCGCGACCTTTGTGCTGAGCCCGGTCGGGTTCAGCTGGGCAGTTTGCGATGGGCTTTACATACAGTGACTGAGGGAACCGAGAACCATCTGCTGTTTAACAATTGATTTCAATAAATGACAGCCATTTCTCAGCGTCCATGGAGACGCTGATACAACATGTGAATGAACATTATCCCTTGTGATGGCCTACTTGCATAGCGGGAGACGTCCTACTTCAACTACATCAAGCATCTCTAATGATTCAATTTAAAAACTCACAATGTGTTGTTTACAGGGATGAGCCTGGGGTAAGAAAAAAATCACAGAACTGTGTATGCTACAGTGTGTTAGGATAATACTTTTTATCCCGGAGGTAGAAAAGAAATCACGGATATTCCGCGAATTCGCGGAAAAAGCTTGTGCCTGTGTTTAGACAAGAATGGTGATACAAAAATCGATTAACTCACCCTGCCTCTGGCTCCACCTGCTGCCGCTGGTTTCTTGGCCTTCAGGGAGGGGTCAATTCGGGGGACCACCCTCCTGGCAAACGGTGAAGGCTTTGTCTCTTCCTGGGTCACCACCTTCTTCTTCTTAATCCCTCTTCCCTTCTTACCCTTGGCATTGGCGGGGAGTACCACCTCCACTGGAGCTTCCATCTCAGCAATTTCATTTGCCTCTAACTCCTAAACGACGACAAACGAAACGGCTGTCAAGTTTGGATCCAGGTTCAAACGGTTTTGTATTGATGATTTTAACGGTCCAAAATTATAGAAACGTAGTACAGTAATGCTATGAAGTGATCTACTACCTAACTGATCCAATACGCATTATCCAGTAGCTAACTGACCCACTACGCTATTTCCAGTATTTTACTGATCCACTATGCTATACCCACTACCTCACTAATCCAATACGGATTATCCACTGCCTTACTGATCCAATACACTATATCCAGTAACTAAGTGATCCAATACACTATATCCACTACCTCTCTGATCCAATACGCATTATCCAGTACCTAACTGATCCACTACGCTATATCCACTACCTCACTGATCCAATACGCATTATCCAGGAATTAACTAATCCACTATGCTAAATCTAATACCTAACTGATCCAATATGCTATTTTTTATATACCGATATTTGAGGAGGGCGTTGTGGTCAAGTGGTTAAGGCAGTGGACTTGTGATCTAAGGATTATAGGTTCGAGCCCTGGCCAGATCATTGCGTTGTGTCCTTGGGCAAGGCGCTTTATCTCCATTGCCTCTCTTCACCCAGGTGTTTAAATGGGGACCTGCGAGGTAACTTGTAAATATAGTTGCGTGCGCCGATTTGTGGCTGCACCCAAAGGGAAGTCCCCCGGGGGACACGTGGTTGTGGTGCCCCAGGAGAGATTGATTGAATTGTGTACACTTTGGTGTGTGGGTGTGACAAGTTACCAATGACCAGGGGTTAAGTTGTTAAGTCATGTGAGGAGGCATTAGCCTCATACAAGACTGTAAACCTTCAACTTTTTTTTATTTTTTTATGCTATATCTACTACTAAACTGATCCACTATGCTATATCTACTACCTAACTGATCCACTATGCTACATCCAGTACTTAACTGATCCACTGTGCTATATCCACTATTTAACTGATCCACTACGCTATATCCAATACTTAACTGATCTACTATGCTACATCGAATGCTTAACTGCTCCACTACGCTTTATCCAAGACCTAACTGATACACTACGCTATATCTGCTACCTAACCGATCCACTACGCTATATCTGCTACCTAACCGATCCACTACGCTATATCTGCTACCTACCCGATCCACCACCTAACACACAGTAACAATTAGAGATTACTGGCAACAATTAAATGCAATAGCAATACCAAACTGGAAATTTATCCAAACTATTGAGTTTCTTCCTTTCTGGAAATGATTTTTCGGTCAAAAAGCTAATAAACTGCAATATAATGGGGACTTGAGTATTTCATTATATCAAATATTTCAAATGCATTGACATACAAAGTGATGCATCACCCTCGACCCTGACTTAGCCCCATACGTACCTCTAGGGATGTCAGGAAGATTTCTAAATCATTGCTCCACAACATGGTTGGGGTCTTCCTCCTAATGTCAGCCAACTCCTTAGCCTGAATAAGAAAGAGGCAAATATGAAGTTCTCTTACTTGACATAACTGTGGTTAGTACCATAAGACCAAAAATGAATGCTGTTCCATCAACCCTTTTGAATAAACAACGACCGATACATAAAATCCCGCACACTCATTCTTCCCCTTTCTATCAATGTCTCTTCTTCTGAAACATTCAACAGATGCAATCAATACCAAGTACCTCTCCCCCCCCCACCCTCCGTCCTCTCTTGTCATCATCCTCTCAATCCTCCCTAGACATTCCGCAACACCTGTACTTGAGCAGTCTCATATCTGTTATCGGTCCTAACCACTGCTATAATTAAACACCCATCCCAGTTCTTAATCATTATATCATCCCCTCATCAACACCTTTACATCATCAAAGTCCATCCTCCTCCCAACAAAGAAATATCCAGACTTGCCTGATGAATCCTTTGTCAGGCCCTCCCTTCTGGTTGACCCCCTCCCCTCCCCTCCAGTTCAACCCAGCCCCCCCCTTGGGCCTACCCCCCACCCTCCCTCTCTCAGTTCCTGCTTACTCCTCCCCTCATCCTCATACCTTTACAACTCTGTCTCAGTAACTCATCTTCTTTTTTGCGTCAAGCCCTCCCTTCTGCTAATCCCCCTCCAGTCCAACCCAGCCCCCCTTTGGGCCAGCCCCCTTCCCCCTTTCAGTTCTTGCTTACTCCTCCTCATCATCATACCTTTACATCTCTCTGTCTCAGTAACACATCTTTCTTTTTTTGTTAAGCCCTCCCTTCTGCTAACCCCCCTCCAGTCCAACCCAGCCCCCCTTCGGGCCTATCCCTCTCCCCCCTTGCAGTTCCTGCTTACTCCTTCTCATCATTAACCTTTATATCTCTCTTTCTCAGTAACTCTTCTTTCTTTTTTTGTCAGGCCCTCCCTTCTGGCTGACCCCCCTCCAGTCCAATCCAGCCCCCCTCTGAACCTACCCCCCTTCTCAGTTCCTGCTTACTCCTCCCCTCATCATCACACCTTTACATCTCTGTCTCAGTAACTCTTCTTTCGTTCTTCGTCAGGCCCTCCCTTCTGACTGACCCCCCTCCAGTCCAATCTAGGACCCCTCTGGGCCTACCCCCCACCCCTTTCAGTTCCTGCTTACTCCTTCCCTCATCATCATACCTTTATATCTCTCTGCCTCAGTAACTCTTCCTTCTTTTCCTTGGTCAGGCTCCACAAGGCCATTCCCAGCAAGTAGTTGAAGTCTGGTCCCGAGCCAGATGAGGATGTAGCGAGACTCTCCACTTCTTCTTCCTCTCCAGCAGGAGGTTCCTCGTCATCTGCGTCCTTCAGGGTGGCTTCCTTCCAAGCCTTGACGGGGTCCGAGTCGTACCCCTTGTGGACCAGTAGCTTGATCATCTCCTTCTTCGCTTTGTTCTCTGCAGATATTTTAAGGTAAAGATGGGACAATCAAAATTCTATATTCACCCTCTATTACAGACTTTCTAATACACAGACAGAACAATTGGTCAGTTCCTCAGAAGAAAAAGTAAAAAAATAAAAAAGGGTAAACATAAATACAAAGTTATCAAGGACAAATGGTGTTGAAGGGTCTTTTCACTGTACCCTTTCCTGGACTACGCACCTACGACGAGTTTGCCTTCAATCTTTTCCAGGATGAATCTCGCTTGGTTGTTCAGTCGAGAACTCTCGGCCGTGAGTAGACCTTCCAAGTAATCCTTCCTCTTCTGGTAATGTTTGACCCTCAGATCGAAAAACTCTCGGAAGATTTCCTCGACGCTATCGTACCGTTTGATACATCCAGCGGAATCGTACAGGACCTTGACAGAGACAAACACATCGGCATAAAAAAAACCCAGAGATTGACATTAAAGGTTGATTGTCTCATCTACCACAGGGGTGGGCACGAAAATAACCTTTTGAGCCGATTTGAGGTATTTGCAGCCCATCCGAGGGGCTTCATCCATTCAGGATGTTCTTACTACGATGGCAAATATAGAACTCATAGATTATATCAACCTTCTACTTGCACTTTACCCATCTGTAATGCTAGGTTTTACCGTCATAAGTAAGTCATTTGTGTAAATTACCCCAAAGTAAACATTTTCAATATTCCGAGCAATGTTTCGGGTAAGGTATAGAGGGTCGACTTTAACAGGGTATTGAAACAACCTTCCCAATGAATACTCCTAAAGATTATAAAGAATGAGTATTAAGCACAGCATTGATTCTTTACTGGAAACATTCAAGAGCATGGTCATGTTCCATTTTATTACAAAATGACTGCCATGGGAGGGGGGGGGGAATGCACTTATAAATGTAAATATTTTGTGAGCTGCAAATTTAATTAACTGAGAAACTTCAGTCAGGATTTTGCTTCATTTTATATGTACGACTCAATCCTTTTGAAAACTGTACCCCTCCTACAGATTGCAGACAGGGGTCAAAGTTCAACTATATTGTGGATTTCTTACCATCTGGTTTGCCTGAGAAATTGTGGTCTGAAGTTTGAACACTTTATGTAGGCCATCGGCTTCGGCTTTCAGCAGTTTCTCTGGCGCCATCTGGATCACAAATTTAACGGTTGTGTCCGTATGATACTCTTTGTAGTCCCTGCAAGCCGATACAAAAAAAAATTAATAAAAAAACGGGAATCAATTTTCTTATCTTTCATCGGCTGCACACTCACTGGCCGAACGTGACCTTTCTCGACTCGGCAGTTGTAAAACGGAGAGTCATGAATTACCGACAGTATTTGTGGGTGCTTAAAGACTTCAATCGGTCAAGAAATTGCCACATTTGAGTACGTCGGCTTCAGTTTGGAAGACCAACATGCAGAGTTCTCCCCGACTGCAGTCGACAACGTGCGATGATTTGAGACTATGAATATATAGTTTCACCAAATGTTACTAATCACGTGGAAATAGTATTGGTTTGTGACATAAACGAGCAGTCTGTTTTTATTTCTTTAACCAATAAGGGGGGCACAAACAGTCTCGGTGGTTTGGTTAACAAGTTTACAACACAGTTATGATTATAAATTCAACTCCTGAGAAGGCCTTACAAAGCTTTCGCACCGTTTGCACACTCGTGGGAAATTTTTGAAAAATGATTTGCTGGAGGCCAAAAAAAAACCAGCGGTAGTCAAACAGAAATCGGATGCAGTAATGGCAATACTTTGAACTATTCCTTAACATTTTGAGAAGAAGATTTGGATCATAAATTTTATGAACATTTTCAGTCCTCGCTGAATGTTACCGTGTAAGTGTAAAACACAGATGTTCAGACAAGAAAGACCCAGTTCCACTTTCAAAAGTTGGCAAGTCAAGATTAGAACACAGTTACCACTAAGTCACCTGATGACAAAGCCATCCATGAATCCACTTTCTGGAGGCCATTACAAAACGAGAGAAACAATGATAAAACCGATTCATTTTGCGGATTATTGCTCACCAAGTCTAAAATTCTAGTCTCCACTAAAAGATATGAATTTCTCATATATAGGTCTGTATTTATCAATACCACGTTGCGAATACAGAAATCTACACACAAGGAGTCTTGATAACATGGCTCAGAGAGCCCCCCACCCTGCCCCACCCCCTCCCACATACTATGAAAGGAACAGAATTTGGTTCGTTTCTACTAAACACCCAAATTATTTCATCGTCGGCAGATGTTACGCGACTCACAGTATAAGGGGCGGGGTCTTGTCGGTCCCGTGCAGCATCGGTTCCAGGACCTGTTCCTTGTAGGTCTGGGTCCAGCATCGGATTGGGAGCTCCGTAATCTCAATTTTGTTGTCTTCGACCACCGCCACTTCACCACTCACCACGAATCGGTTCGGCTCGATCTCCTCTATGGTTCCTTTGAAGCCTTTATAAGATGGAATCTTGACGATGTTTTAAGAAGAAGAACGAAAAAAAAGTTATAACATCGTCAGGGAGACAGAATGAGTTCTCTTTTGAAAAGGAGATGAAGATTGGACAGTTATTTTCATCTCACTTGACAGCGATGCTTGTGATCAAACCCCCCCCCCCGCCTCCTCCCCCCAACAGCAAAGAAATATTATTTCACTTGGCACATATCCTGGTTCTTAAAGTTCATGTCTTGAGGCTGCCAATTTAACACTGGACTATCCCTTTAAAGCAAAATAGGTTCCAAATGAAGTCAGAACTATTTTATAAGTCGTTTAAGCAAGTTGTTCACCATAACCATAATCTTCATCACATCTTTATCACAGTAGGAGTTGCTTCTCAATTTAATAATGGCTGCTACCCCAATCCATCTTAAATTTATGTACCACTTCTGATTTAACTATTAAAGAGAAACAACACTCTTTATCTTTGGAACCGTAATAGCTCTGAAAATGTTACATGCACACCAGCTCTTCTTTTACTGTTGGTCTATCACACATCAACACTTTAATTTGTATAAGTGATGACAAACGCTGGCCAAGAAAACGGGAGAATATCAGGCACAGGACGGTGAAAAAAAAAACCATATTTTTATACCAGTGGTTGTAGGGGGTGCTCACCATAGGTAACAATTCTTCTCCTTGTAACATCCTCTTGAGGTTATTAACGATATCCCTGGTGCTGTAATTGGGTATCTTGGTGCTCCAGCCCGTTCCGATACCCTCGCTACCATTGACCAGTACCATGGGGATGATGGGACAGTACCATAGAGGCTCCACCTTCTGGTTATCGTCGTACTGGTAGGACAGGAGGTTGTCGTCGTTGTGGTTGAATAGAAGACGGGTCAGGGGACTGGAGGTCGAGAGAAGAAAGAATTAATTTAATGAGACTTGACTCAAAAGTACTCTAAAAGTAGAGAAAAATGCTTGAAATATGTGACAACACCCTCCACAAACCCAAAAGGTTGCTATCGTTCATAAGCAAGCTAGTCAAAAGACTTGAATAAAGTTCGGACGGAAAATCCAACTTTACACATTTACAAAAGAAAAAAGGTTATAGCCCGGACCTTCAATTAACGACAGTGACAGAAACAACTTGGAGAAGTTTAAAGTAACCGATGAGAAGACATTTATAAGTCTTGCAAGGAAGTCTTGGTGAACCTACCTAGTCAGGGAAGTCTTGGTCAACCTAACCTTATTAAGGAAGTCTTGGTCAACCTAACCTTATCAGGGAAGTCTTGGTCAACCTAACCTTATAAGGGAAGTCTTGGTTAACTTATATCAATTGCATACAATCTCAAAGTTTGAAGAATAGGACTTATTTAATTTTAGCATACCGCTATGTTCTGATTGCTCTCTATACACAGTAGGCATCAAAACCACCCTTACCTCAAAGTGGTGAAGATATAACGGGGACTGGCAGCATCCTTTCCCCCGTGGAGTCTGGTACCAAACTGACCGATGGGTTGGAGGAGGTTCACGTTATTACTGCCGACAAAATTCTGGGCCAAATTGATAATGGTTCCCATGAGAGATGCCTATTGGAGCAAAGAAGAACATAAGGGCGAGTGAATTGGATACCTCATGTGTGTGTAGGAACTGTACACCTTATGTGTGTGTAGGAACTGTATACCTCACATGTGTGTAGGAACTGTATACCTTACGTGTGTGTAGGAACTGTATACCTCATGTGTGTAGGAACTGTATACCTCACGTGTGTGTAGGAACTGTATACCTCATGTGTGTGTAGGAACTGTATACCTCATGTGTGTAGGAAATGTATACATCACGTGTGTGTAGGAACTGTATACCTCACATGTGTGTAGGAACTGTATACCTCATGTGTGTAGGAAATGTATACATCACGTGTGTGTAGGAACTGTATACCTCACGTGTGTGTAGGAACTGTGTGTATGGTAGAAAAGTATACCTCATGTATGTGGTAGACAAGTTTATATCATGTGTGTGTAGGAACTGTATACCTCATATATGTATGGTAGAAACTGTATACTTCATGCGTGTAGGAACTGTATACCTCATGTGTGTATGGCAGTAACGTATACCTCGTGTTTGTGGTAGAGAAGTATACCTCGCATGCATGAGTGGTAGAAACGTATACCTCGTATGAGTGGTAGAAACCTATACCTCGAGTGAGTGATAGAAGCGAATACACATTATATCACGATGGAAATTACCAAATCCCAACGACCTAAGTGTTTAGAATCTTTGATGTTTATTGGCTAGACGGATAGTAAGCTGTCTCAAGTCCTGTTAAAGCAGTTCATCATCTTTGTTTTCTTATCGATTGTAATTTTTACCTCTCCGTGATGGTAGGCAGACATTTCCGCGACGGCACCAGCCATTTGAGCGACTTTAATCTCTTTCTTCTCGTACTTTTTGAACGCTGTGAACAGAACCTTCCTTTGGCCTGGTTTCAAGCCTACCATAGCAAAAAAGGGTGAAAACAATATAATTGAGTTAAATGGAGAAGAAAAGGAACACGAAACATCAAAAGTATAACAAGAAATATTGCTACTTTTGTTAAACATGAAACTGATAAGTAATTGTAAGGTTCAGTTTACACTTTTTGGAAGTCTTTATATAATGTTATGTCTTTGGAAGTCATCGCAAGGTAAAAATCTTTTGGAAGTCTTTTCATGATGTAATGTCTCGGCCAAGTTTACACACGTCAAATTACGTTCCTTGAGTACAGCCTATATTCTAGTTTGATACTGCCAAATAATTGGATTGGTTTCAATCTTCATTCTCTGATGACATTTATTTTTATGATACAAATTTGCAAGGATGTTTATACACCCCTTTGCTTCCGATGGATGGGTCCAAACTCTTCCGCCCACAGAAGATACGTAGAGCTGTAATAACAGGACATACCATCTACTGCAGAGGGGATAGATCGTTCGTTGTCTGCATTTGAAAAGAGGACCAGTTCCTTGTTGATGAAATCGTTGAAAGTGACTCTCTTGGTATCCTTGCTGTAGAGGTAGATCTGTATCAAACGAAGAAAAAACAGACATTTTCAAACCAAAATATCATGCTGGATTTAAGAAAGCATGAAGCAACTGTTAAAACAGAAATCCCCACCAAGTTTAATTCTCTAGAAATGAAGGTGGCAAAATGTCTACTCTCAGATATATTCTGCCTTGTTGTGGGCATACGTTTGAATTATGCCGAGCAAATAAATATATATAACCTAAGTTATTGAAACAGAAGCAAACCGAACATAACCATTAACCTCATATCACTGGGACGTCGAAGCGGACATCTTGCAGAAAACTGCGAAGAAAAATTTGCCAAGGCCAAAACTGAAAGTTGTAAAATTTTCAATTCTTTTCTTTAGTTACTGAGTCCTGTCTTATGAGTGTGATAGAGATGTTGCTACTTCCATACAGTATGTTATTGCAAGCTGGAGATAAAATATTATGATTGTGTTTTCAAGGATGAGCCTGGGGTAAAAAAAGAATCACGGAACTTTTCAAAAAGTGCGGTATAGGTTCCAGTTTGCGTATGCTACAGTGTGTTAGGATAATAGTTTTTGTCCCCGAGGTAGAAAAGAAATCACGGATATTCCGCGAATTCGCGGAAAAAGCTCATGCCTGTGTTTTGCAGAAGACGTTCATCCTACATATCTCAGTGTAAGTAATAGTGTAGAGGTGATGTTTTGAAATTTGCTTACATCGCTGAGGCCATGCTCCTTCCGTCTCTTTCTTTCCTCCAACCAGCTGGTCAGCCATTCCTTACGATCCTCGACCTTCTTCTTGGCAAAGGCCTGACGGGGGCAAACGCCAAAAAAAAAAAACACAGCGGGGGTGAAATAATGAGTCCATAATTTTATGATATTATAGACGATGATATCACAAGAAGTCACAAGCTTTTGTGAAAAAGAAATTGTGAAAATTTTATACTGGACCTTCTGACTTACTGACTACCATGAAAACATATTGCATAATGAGAATACCTTTATTTTTGAAAAGTTTCTGAACGAAACTCTTATCACCCAAATTGAACGCAATTTTATTAAAATTATTTAAGGAAATGAAGGATACCCATTTCTTCAGGAAATTCTTTTTATTATCACTAAAAGACCTTTCTCATGGAACATGGGATGAAATTAATACACAAAGGTAGCAACAATATAAGAACATTCCATTTTTTTCCCCCCATTATTTTGTCATTTTACCCCTTTTCCATGAGGTTCGCATGCTGGGAAGCAGAATTTAAAACATCCATGCCTTTTCTGCGACCATGGGAACCTGATATATCTCATAGTTTGATGTTGAGGAGTTAAAACAGGCTTTGTATTTGAACAACCAAGTTGCCATAAGGAGTCTAACCCTTCCCTACCCTTCTCTTACCCCCCACCCCCCCAAATTTCCATGGCCCCCCTCAGGATACGACAGACTGTCCAGGAGCCTTACCAGTTCAATAGCGGCATCATCGTCCGGTCCCAAGTAATCAAAGAGAATACGATGTCTTTCCATGTCAGAGAAGTAATCTTTAGCCTCCTTCATCGTGGAGGTACCCAAACCTGAAATATGAGGGAGGGGGAAAAAATTGATCAAATCTAAAGACATTTATTGGTCATTCTGGGAGGACAGGCCGTCAACATAATCTCTGCAAAGCAGCAAGATATTAGATACAAGATATTAGAGAGGGAGAGAGTATTAGAGAGAGAGAGTTGCCTTCAAATTGTTCTAACAAATACAGTCTGTTTTGTCATTGCAGAAATACTGTTAAGTAGTACTGGTTGCATAACATATGGTCATGGGCCTTGCATGCATAGGGGGGGGGGGGGGGATGGGAGGGGGAGGTTTGAGCTTGACAGGGACATATCAAGCAACAGTTACGGTACACTAACACATCTGACACCTTTAGATATGTAAGGATACCATCCAAAATACAGTTAGCAAGCCATAATTTATATTAACTACAATGACAGCAAAAAAATAAATAAAAATATCATCAATAAATCAATAAAATGACCCACAGACTATGGATGGAACAAACCTTTTTTTCAAAACAAGAGCTGTTGACTTCAAAAAGTTTGATATGAATTCCTAAAAAGGGTCAAAATTTCAAACCTTTGTAATACTTTATCTTCCAGAGTTTCCAGTTCTCGGTTTCTCTCATCCACTCCTCAAACTCGGGGATGGAATAAAACGATAGACTGTCCTTCTGCTTTGTAACCTTAGAAAATGGAGGGAGAGGAGGAAAAAAAATAAAACAACGAAATTAACTCGAATATGTAAAAGTAAGTTGGCGTGCATTTCGATACTAGCAGAATCTTCTTAAAGGCTAAATGACAAGTAACAGTAACAGAAGGGACAAAACCACGCACAGAATACAGACAGGTTAATGAGCATGGTGAACACAAAGAGATAGATGTAAGGGGATTAGTAGACAGTTTTATTTTATTTTGAAATTAACTGGAGACGGAAGGCTAAGAATAACCTTACAGCAGACCCCTACGACTGTTTCCTACAAACTTCTGACCTACAAATTTCATTCAAATGAAGAAGAAAAAAATAATCTCATAAAAGTGACATACCAATATCTAACATACAAATTTCATACAAATGAAAAATGAAAAAAAAAAAAAAAACTCATACAAGTGACATACCAATTTCTGACATGGCAATAATTGCAATCAATGACATTCTACCAAGCCCTCCCTGGACATTGAATTCTGACTCCACCATCTGACCTACCTTTACGATGGGAGTGATGAACTGTTCTACAAAGTTGTGTTTGAGTAGATTAGGCCAGTTGTACTGGATGAAGTTGATCAGTAATCCCTTGATATGTGATCCGTCCTGATCCTGATCCGTCATGATCATCACTTTACCGTACCGTAGGGTCTTCAGCGTCTCCGCCGTCTCGTACTTGTTCTTGTACTGGAGGCCGATGATCTTGATCACGTTGTTAATCTCCGCATTTTCCATGATCTACGGGCGGTGACGGATCGATTGTAAAAATTTATATATTTTCATCGTCAAAAGTGTAGAAAAATATTACAAGACGATTGAGATTATCAACAGACAGGGCTGGACACAATCCTGTTCCAGCCTTTAGGCTCCCACCAGATTGCAATGCCCATGCGGTCTACCGACATTCCCCACCCCACCCCCCACATGCAATACAACAACACCTAAGGAACACACTATATAACATCTAAACATGCTAAACTTACAATTCCATCATCAAACATTGGAGATTGTGGTAATCACATCACAACAAAAATATTGCAACCTTGTGGGGCTTTTGCTCTTTAATACTAATGGTTATTATTCTATGTCACTTTTTCTTGCTTATGATTTGCATATATACTGTAAACATAGGAAAGGTTCATTTCAAACAGAAATGGAGGTGGAATTATTTGGAATAACCTGACAACTGCTTTCAAATATATTTTATTGACATTTTATAATTAGTGGTTGCTGTGAAGATGATATATATGAACTGCATACCTGTTTGTGGGAAGCCTCCCGGACATTCAGAACTTTGCCCCTCAGTGGGAACACCCCGTACCTGTCCCGGCCGATCACGCCGAGACCGCTCACGGCCAACGATTTGGCCGAGTCCCCCTCTGTCAGGATGAGGGTGCAGTCCTTGGAGAAGCGGGTTCCTGCGTCGTTGGCGTCATCCAGCTTGGGAATCCCCTTCAGTTTGGAATGTTTAGACGAGTGGCACTTCTTTTGAAGTTCGGTCTAATTATATGAGACGAGGAAGGAAAGAAAGACTGAAGACAATAGCCACGGTTTGCATAACTAATTACCGATAACTAACATGAGTACTGAAACTGTCGTTACAAGTTAAATAAGGTGTGGGGTCGGGGGATGGTAGTAGATTATCTAAAGTCACAGCTGATGAATCATGGAAGACACTTGCATAGAAGAATGAGGCCAAGTTCCTGAGAATATGAAAGAATAATGCTGTCCAGGCGTAAAATGCTCGTGTCTGATTCATTGAGGCAACATGACAACTAGCAATGTACTGTACACGCTTTAATGTATTCATATTTGAAGACAAATGGACAGACAGACAATTGCAGCACCAACAATCAGGCAGACCAGTTTATTCCCGCTCACTGCTTTATTGCTGCTTCCAAGCATAAAACTACTTGTGGAGTTTTGAGACTATTTGAGATCCCTGAATAAGTTTGATGTTGAAGATTGAATGCAATCATTTCGTGGGCCCCTTCATCAACTCGATTGAAGGGGTAGAGCGTTTGGGTGATCGAGGGCAGCACAGAGATAGAGGCATCGATGGCAAATAAATAATACATGCCTTGAATTGCAAGATTTTAGCCACTAGGTGAAAAAAAGAAGAAGCTAGTGCTTGAAAAGTTTACTGGCCTAAATCAAGTTTTCAGTGGTATTTTCCTGAATTATAAAACACACACATCAGTAACTATGCAGGCTTTTGAGTTCTGATAGCAGCCTCAACAAATTTGCTGATAATAAGCGGTAACACTGGGCTTATGTTATAAGAATCGTCCTGATTCAACAGACTAAAAACATGTACATGTCTGTGCTAAATATATCTCACCCTACCTGTTGCTTGAATTTCATCCACGTTGTGACGCTTTCAACAATACCGACGCTGGTTACCTGTGAAAGAGAGGCAATGAGAGAATAATGGACTAGGATTCTAGAAACTAAAATTCAAAATAATATAAAAATAACAATAATTAAATTAAATTAAAAAAATATGAAAAAGAAAAGAAGAGATGATATAAAGAATGAAACATAAATTTTGGGATATGAGAGCAATGTGAAGTACTTAGATGCAGCAAATAAAATGAGGGCCTTCAGTTTTCATTCGCTACTTCAGAATGTTGGTGTTCAGGTCAATTTGCTGTAAACTCACCAAACAAACAGTAAGGAGCCAGGTATTATTATTAACAAACAATATTTTCATTATTCGAAGGAACAATTTTTGCTAAATTTGAAGGAACAACATTTTGAAAAATTTGAAGGACTAATGGTTTGGGTAATTGAAAGAACAATAGTTTGTTTTTTTGGAAGGAACAATACAAGAACTCAAAATTGTTCATAATTTCAAATTATTTGTGACATAATTTATTGACTGTCTAGTGCCTTATACGGACGGAACAGTACCTGTGCCAGAAATAGCTAAAAAAAAACTTAGTATTAAACTGTCACCAGATCTCCTGGTCAGAGGAACTCAAAATTTCTAAGACCAATATTTCCAATCCATCAATTTGGTCAATCTTTTCATGAGCAGTTTCACTTACAGCTTTCAGAAATTTGTCGCTGAGGGGAGCCGTCGATCCAAACTTCTTGGCTTGGAGCGTCATGTTCTCCTTGGTCTGCGAGTCAAAGGTCGGGTTTTCGACCAGACAATTCACAAAGAGCCAGACGTGGTTTTTCAGCTGAAGGGGCAATTGAAGAAAAAATTTTAAAATTTAAAACAGTTTAATGCAAAGGCTTTTCGCTTCTTATTCTTTCGTTCTTAATGGCAACTTTTGATACAGAGAGGTTCTTCACCCATGAAATAAAGTCAACTCTCTCTGGTTGAGACTGTTATTACTACCTAATAAATGTTGTTGGGACCTCACTGCTTCTGCCACCACCCCCTTTGCCCCAATATTCCCACACCCCCCAACACACTTTCCAGCACAAATTAAGACTCACTGTACAAGTTCGCACTCATGTATTCAACACATTTAGATGATCGTATTTTACCTGAAATGGTTTGATGTTGACACCACCTTTATTCTTCCGCTTGACAATGTCCATCAGCTTTCCCACCACCTGGTCGCTGATGTAATCAACATGGCGGCCACCCTGGAAAGTGATGGAAAAATGAAAATGTTATGGCAGGAATCAAGGGTTTGATTTGACATCAAAAGATCACGTCGAGATGCAGTATAAACACAGACGACATTATCAAACAAATCACAATTTTCTGCATTTTCATGGAAATTAATGTTTGCGATATTTCGTCAAAAATACCAGACTCTATCTCCACTATTTTTTTTTTCAGGTTCATGCATTGTCTCTACAATTGTAAATTAACTTCACAAGAAAACTTTTGTAAAAAAAAATTGTGTGAAAAAGGTTTGTAATTAAACAAACGGGAGAATGAAAAAAAAAAAAAGGCCCAAAAATTATGCAAAGTCATTGAAATTTGGGACTGGTGCAAGCAACCCTGAATTGTTGTACTACAATGTTTTTCTTCATTTTGGAAACATTGATGCTGTAAATAAAGTAAACAGCTTGCAGCTTCCAAATGTGGTGACAAGTTAGCATCATTCAAAACACTCTCCATAGTTACAATTAATGATAGATAGATAGATAGATATATAGATATTTATTCAGCCACTGATCATAGAAATACAATGGAAATTGGGTTAAAAACAAGAGCTCAAAAGTCAAAACGAGTACAAACTAAAACAGATTCAAAATATAAATGGATACCAGGATGAAAATGTTGCTGAGACATGAAACACACAGGGTTAAAAATACGTCATAAACCCGAAAATTGGTATTTATACAGATTAATAAAATCAAGATTACGAAAGATTGCACAATAAATGGCACAAACAGCAAGCTAAGGACGTAGCGTACAACAGGGATGAGCCTGGGGTACAAAAAATATCACAGAAATTTGCAAAAATTTCGGTATAGGCTCCAGTTTGCGTATGCTACAATGTGTTAGGATAATAGTTTTTGTCCCCGAGGTAGAAAAGAAATCACAGATATTCCACGAATTCGCGGAAAAAGCTCATGCCTGGTAACAATCAACGAGTAATTGTCAGAAGAAAAGAGACATTGTTCTCGGTGGTTACCTTTGTTGTTGCGATACTGTTGACAAAGCTGACCTGTTGGAAGCCCTTCTCACTCATGGCCAGACAAACCTCCCACCTATCGTTCACCTTTTCCTCGACCAGTTTCAGCGGCGCACCATCGTCGGTGGTTTTATCTTTCAGATACAGCTCGCAGTATGATTTAAAACTAACCACCTGAAGATTATCAAAAATAAATTAATAAATTACGAATGAGCTGCAAGCTATTAGCATATCTTAGAGTCAACATTATCACAGCCTTTGAAATCAACAGTACTACCCCACACCCACCCTGTATATATTTATCAGAGGCCTGTAAAACTCGCTCAAATTTTAAGAATGTATTATTCTTCTCACGGTATAGAAATTCTTCCCTAACGCTGAGGCTGTTTAAAACTGACGTGAAAAAAAAGAAGAAAGCCAAACGAGGAAATTTCAACACTGACTTGTATTCCTCCAAGGACGCTATGAGAATTAAAAGTTAATGTGAAAACCTGTACGCAAGTCTATATCCCTTCCAGGCTCTACAAAGCAGTAAGGAAATTATTCTGCTTGGGCAGTTTGTTAAAAAAATAGCAGGCAATTACAATACTTTTAAAATTATTCTCGTATTTATGAGAATGAACTTCAGAAATCTGCCCCGCTTCCATGATACCTAATCATTTAACAGATTTATCGATTTATTTAGATTTGGAAGAGGCTTACTGACATTCTGACAATCACCAAAATTCTGCATGCTCAAGCCGGTTACTTGTTCAAGTTAAAGGGACTAACCGGAAGCTTGGTACCGTTCAGGTACACTTTGACTCCTTTAGACACTCCGGCGATGTCGTAAGCCCTCCTGGTTAGAAGAGCCACCGTATCTTTATCCAGGACGGACATTTTGAACTTCTCCAAGTCGGGGCTGAAGGTGATTTCGGTGTAGTCGCTCCCCATGAAGTCTGTGAGTGCTGGCTCCGTCTTCTTGGTCATGTTCTTACTCCAGGTCTAAGTAAAAAATAATGAAAAATCAGAAGAGGAGGAAAGTCCTGGTATGTATGTATGTATGTATTTTAGATCCTCCTGCAAGCAGGAACTCGCGAAGAAGCCTCATTGGCTTATCAAAGCCGCAAGCTGACCAAAGTCAGTCTCTTACATTCATATTTAACGTCCATGATTATGAATTGACTACAATTCTGTAACTGGACGACATACATTAATCTTGGAGTGACTCGAACCGGGGACGTTATGATTGGAAGCCTGCACCGGCGTAAACCACTGAGGGCTGAAAGTAGATTAAACCTGTCACCACCACTTTTGGACAATGTTCAAATGAACTAACCTTCATTTTAGTGAGAGCTGTTTAGTTATACCAGGGAGCTGCTACTCTAACATAGCAGCTCCCTGGTTATACGTAAGGTGCCCATGTTTCGACAGACGTTAAAGTAGTTTCAAAGGGGTTGTTTGCTCGGTCACAAAATTAATTATTGATGCTACGTTGCAGAGTGGTAAAGAATTTAAAAACCACAAGTTTCTGTCAGTTTAGGTTGTACTGTATATGTATAACACTTTTAATTGTTGAGAAATGACCCTGTCATTTTGTCAACAGCTGAGGTTAATCAGTTGAAGTGACTGGACTATGTAGTCTAACTACAAACAAATCATTACAGTAGGTCAGTTCCTCAAATGCAACACTAAATTTGATTTGAAAACAAAGACTTTTATGACTTTAAGTGACCTGTTATAAACTCAGAATTTCACAAATTAATATGACAAGGACAAAAAGGATACCGTGTTGTTTTACAAGAAGATTAAACAACAATTAATTTTGTATATGATATATTATAAAACAAAGGATATAACAAAATAATTTAACATAAAGGACTCCACTGAGCAGCCGAAATCATCATCATCATCAATTAATAATGACATTAAAGGATCATTTCAGAGAGTATGCATTGATATTTCAACGGTGAATGTCTTAAAAACCAGGAAAAACTAGAGAAACATCACTTGCACTCAAACGCTCCCTCTTTCTTGGACTATTCCTATGATCAAGACTTTAAATTCTGCCCATCTCGTCATCCTCTGAGAAAGTTAAGAGGCAACTACTCAATATCTCGCAACGGGTCTTCTGGGACAACCATGGAACAAACTGTAGCAACGCAATGCTGCCTAGTCTCATTGCCTTTGTAGATACGGCATATATATTCTTCATTGTATGTAACAGCTATGCCCATTGGCAGTTACATACAGTATCACATTTTAAATGAATTTGGTGAGAAAATGAGTAAAATATACAAATTCAACCAGAATATCAGATCTCAAACAGCAATGTTGCAACATCGAGGAATAATTTTGTGTTCCCCATTTTGTGCAAACTACTGACGTTTAAGAGGACTTTTATGATTTTGAACTAGGAACTTCTAAAACTCAACATAATCAAGCTACTTTTCTGAAAACCCAAAAAAGAAAAAGAAAGAAAGAAAAAGGGAAAAATAAGACCCTTAAAGACTACGCATGGTAATGCTAAAGACAACAAAAACTTGTCTCAAAACATTGTGATACGCTTTGAAATGTAGGTGACCTTTGACATAGGTCTCTCAGACAGATTTTTATACTATATCCAAATTAAATGTGCATAGGCAGAGAATTTTGACGGAAGAAGATGAGCAAAATGAACAGGTTTTATAAATATTTAACTGAACTGTTTGTGGAAATAGAAATAATCAAAGTAACCTTTCTACCTGTTTAAATTTTCTCTTGTATTCTTTGTTGGCTGTTACGACCGTGAACTTGTTACTGAAAACATTACACAGCTTGGCTCCATAACCGTTCCTTCCACCTGCAATGGTAAAAAGATATCGACGTATCCTAACATTATTCTCTACCTGTAAGACGAAGGCCTACATTTGTGTCTAGGTAATATGTTAAAGTGTTAACAATGACAGCCAAACGCCAGGCCATCCATAGATCATGTTCAGAGGTTTCACATATTTTTAGATTCAATATTTGCAAAACTCTTCCCCATAATTACAGAAAATTAAAACCGTAATAAATAATTAACAAACATACAGAATTGAAGCAAATGTGGCTCGATGATGTCATATGATCAGTCTTCATTGTTCTTGGTATTAAAAACATTAAATCTGTATCATAGCTCAAATCAAATAAGATTTTTCTTAGCTGTTTTACGAAGGTCGTTCATGACATTTGTAACATCTCAATAACTTAGCCCAATAGCAATGTGTAGGGTTTGTATGGAAAAATCTGGCTTCAAGGGGGGAAAAAATGCTAAAAGATCATGAAAATCTTGCTTTTTGCCTATTTGGTATGGAACATTTATGGTTAAGTTTAAAAGCAATCAACTCCTACCAACCAGTTTATCCCAATATGGATATATCTCAACATATTTGTTTAATGGTTTCATGAATTAGCAAAATTTCCAAATCAAAAAAGAATTAGCATAGTCGAGAAAATGCAGTCCCCTCCCTACAGTGCCATTGTACTTTCCATGCAACATTGCAGATAATGGCAACTGTTCAGTCACACCTTTGCTTGTGAATATAGAGCACACTCAAAGTACGGCCAGAAAAGTCCCCTATCTCATTTTCTGCCATTTTAATTACTTATTACGAAAAATTGAGACCGTAAATTTTCCTCAAAATTAGCTAAATTCGAAGACATGTCTTCCACACTATTTGCAATATCAGACATAAAATACTTTACATTTATGAAAAAGATGCCTCCAAACCTGACACAAATTTAGGGCTCTTAAAATGCAATCTGGATTTGGTTGCTAGGCGGGGCCGTATCCTAGCAACCAAAATGTGTTCAATAGATTTTTTACCCAATTTCATCCTTTGAGACATGTGGCAAGACACCATATCAATTTCAGGCGATTCTGAGAGGGCCGACATGGAATCAACCCAAAAATCTGTTGATTTGGCATGGATTGACCCATATGTTACATCGCATACTTTACCTGTAACCTTCTTTTGGGTATCGTCAAAGTTACTCGATGTCAACAGATGGCCAAAGATCATTTCAGGAACGAACATTTTCTCTTTCTGGTGTTCTATGACCGGTATGCCGCGACCGTTATTCCAGACACTTATGACGTTCTTTTCTCTGTAACGAAAATGGATGCAAAAGGTAAGTCCGGTAAACGGAAGTAAACGGGGAAGCTTGATAAGCACACAGTCCCAGTACACTGATATAATACAGTATGTTCTACTTTTAAAGTGATGACAGCTCAGGGGTTCATGTCTTGGACTGATGATAGCTCAGGGGTTAATCTGTTACCTGACACCAAGATAACTTCTGTCAATGTGCAGATCTGTGATATCACACAGGATTGCTTAAAGTTCTTTCAAGCAGGATACGTCAAAGTCTGTTACCTTGAAATGTTTGATCACAAGTAGGATTTTCTAGACATTTTAGAAGCTCTAGAATGATGGACTGAAAGTTAAAGTTGACCATTCATTTCTAAGAGCTGTCTTTCCTTTGGTCTCTTTCCAAATGGGTCCAAAGTCTGTTTTCATTTCAGTTAGACTATAAAAGTCTTGCTAGGATTGAAACGTCAGGCACTCTGACTATAACATATTTACATTTTATTTTCATATCATTTATTACTTGTATATTTATTTGATATATTTATATCCACGCAGGCTTTTTTGCAACAGTCTTCTCTCTTAAATTGTAAATGCTGTTTTTCTCAAAACACAGCATGTGGAAGTGACTGCAAAGTCACCAGGATGCTAACAAGGTGTTCCTATTCAAGCAGTGACAAATACTTTTTACGTTGCCTGTGGAATATAATTTTTAAGGTCAAAACTTTGATAATTAACAGAGGAATACTTACGGATCGATGGTAATTTTGATGCAGTTCATGGATGGATCTCTCTGTTTGTTATCCGAAGCATTGACTGAAGAGTTAAAGAAAACGGAGCTTAAATTTGAAAGTCCCGCCTTCTTCCAGGCATTCAAAAGTAAAAACAAAATTACTGCCGAGTGCCATAATAATTGAATATTCATTTCCTTTTCCAACCATGCCAATACATTTGAGCATGGATATCACACAATGTGTGAGTAACTTGCCCAACTGTACAAAGACAAAATGTTCATTACTCAAGAGTCAAGGGTACTGTGTAGCTAGTATGGTATGAATGTTCGCCTTCACGGACATGAAACAATTTTAACATAGAAATGAAAATTTGCACAGAAGGTATAACTGACATCGGCTAGTTAAGAATTTCAGGGACCTGGGACAATTTCTGTACAGTGTTTGTAAAGTCTTTAAATGATTGCTTTTATATACATCGCAAAGGAGTCAATAAAATCATTAAATTGAACACCGATTTATGCAATTTTTGCAAACAGAAGCTTTCAATTCCAACGTTTTGCATCGCAATTAAGAGGTTAAGCGTGACAAACTGAGACTGTAATCTAGACACTTTTTGTATAGAAATATTTTCTAATCTCTGCTAAAATTGAGATAATTTCTTGCAAGTTAATATTACTTTAGGGACTGTCAGTTAATTGGATGAGCTAGCAAGCAGAACTCCATTGCAATCATGACACAGAGGCCAAACACACTCCGCTTAATCTGAGCAAAACGTGGCAGACGAAATCAGAAACACATTACATCTGACCGTTACTCACCCAAAATTTCATCAAATATTTTGTACAGGCCAGGGACGAAGGTGACATCTCGATTTACAAACACGCCTCCTTCATCGACCACCCACATATTCTGCGAGGAGAAACGAAAAGTTAGATGCGAAACAGATCTTCTAGAAGTAATATATTGGTACGATGAATTTAGAATATTTACTGCAATGCGGACTGTAGAAAGACATGTTACATACTTTGAGAATGAAGATGTCACAGAAAAACAGGGAGATTTTCACTTGCTGGGTACAGTCTTTTGTTCATTCGTTTTTTGCTTTCTTTGTAACATTTCTCTCCTGTGCATATATCCACCCTTCAGTCTGGATATGGAGTCTGGACGCATTATAAATCACCATTATCATTATAAGACTTGATACGAGGAGTGCCTGAACAAGGAAATGTTCAGGAATAAATTGATTCATTAGTACTGTAATTGCTTTATTTGCCAGGACTAAACAAAGGTTTACTGTATGTGCATGTCCTAGTTTGAAAAAATTGCAGCCTTCCTTTTAAGAAGTACTTGGTAGGCTCGATCAAATCCACAACCTGGATGTATTACTGACCAGAGTTGGCAGAGTCACATTAGTGTCAGCCTACTTTGCTACTTTTCACAAGTGCACCCCCCCCCCCCCCCCCATCCAGTCCATCAATGAAGTAAGTTTAAACAAGAACAATAACACTGGAGATGTAGGTACAGGACTTGAACAAACAACAATTTAAAGTGGCCATGACACGAAAATTTCAAAGTCCTATATTTTTGGGATCCATCAAAGAATGTTCTCTAGAACATGTATCAACCATTCTGCCAGTTTAAAACTTGATTTTTCAAGTCGAAAATTGAGAATGAATTTACCCTTTTCGGCGTTTGAAACTTTGTTTACTCGAAAATTTTCCGATTCGCATGACGTCATGTGACGTCACGTTTTGAACACATTTACGATCCTCCGAATATACCATTCACGTACACAGTAGACAAGTACACATACCACTAGTAGTTACTAAACAAAACACCGACCACAAGTGCGATATCAAATCAAAATTTCCTGTGAAATGGCGGATCCAGAACCAATTGCGGCAACCGAAGTTCAAAGTGATAATGGTTCTTCACTAGGCAGTGAAATTGGGCTATAATTAGAGTGCCCTTTCTCATATTCGAAGCAGAGAGTGAAGGCGACGATCATTCCAATATTGAACCGAACGTTGAGGGTGGAGCGGAGGTGTTAGAACCGTATCAGTTCGAGCCTGTTAAACGAGCCGAAATTGAAGCTCCACAACATATCGAAGAAGAAATCCGTTCGAAACCATTGCAAGGAACATACAACGTGGTAAGAATTTATTAACGAAGCATTTAAAAACAAAATCCAGTCCATTTTGTGCATGTGTTGTTGGAATTCGCGGAACACCCTAAACCGTATTGTGCGTTGTGTTACGGTAACTTACAACCCATATGTAGAGTGTGTAGTACTAGTAGGGTTGTTGCATACTGAAAGTTTGGCTCGGGGATGTAAGTTGCATTATGCAGCCATGCTAGGTAGGCATATTTGTTATTTCATACTCATTATTACTTGGCTAGTACTTTGGCCTGGAGTTTTGCAAATCAATTTTCTGAAACAAAAGAATGTTTCATGATACACGGAAGGTGTAAAATCACAACAAATGTAACCATAACTGTACATTGTATGCCTGCTTGTTATTGTGGACATCATGGCCAACATTAATACATTTTGAACTTTCATAAATTTTTTCCCAGGCAGTACAGATACATAGCCTACGGTCAACAGGTTCAATGATACTTGGGGTTCCTAGCAAGACACGTCAGGGTTGTGCTACCATCATGTGCAGTCCAAAGGATCAGAAGTGATTTTCCAGCCAATGGTCATTACACTGGATTCAAGTTGCCAGGAGAAAACTCATTGTATAGGAAGCCTTGGTTGAGAAATTCCTCCAGGAACACCTTTTCTAAACTACAATTGTGTTGGATTATCAATCCGTCAGGGTTCCCTCAGTGTTGATATATTGAAATTCAAGACTTTTAATTCAGGATGAAAAGGTTATTTTCCAGACCCAACATCAACAATGAAAGAAAAGGCATGTTTTGAAGCATTTGGACACAAGTATTGGCGTGACCGTGATGTCATATAATATGTGCATAAGGGAACGGGCATTGACCTTTTTAGGGGCATTTACCTCCCAGACGTTTGATTCGTACCTTTAATCTGGAAGCCAAAATATCCATATCACCAATGATATTTGACAGAAAAGTCATAATAAAGACCAATGGAGGCAGCAGAACTCTTGAATGTTTAGACTTTGTTTCTTCAGCAGCAGTTGGTTTGTTTTGTAGTCTTTCTTCAAAAACTCAGCAGTACACCCTGTTAATGGTCTTCGATTGTTTTAATGCGTGTGATGCTGCGTTTCACGTTGCCCATCAGTGTTGTACGTGTCGTCGTGCTTGTGTAACATTTTTGCATGTGAGTTACTTCGTGCAGTGTTTCTTGGTTTAAATAACCCTTTATTGTATTTGATTCTGGATTATTCTAATTAATTTGTCACAACAACGATTGATAGCGATGGACATGCAACTGCTTTGTAGGCTTAAAGCAAAAAAATTCATGTAAGTTGTTTTCTTTTAACCTCCTTTGATGTCACAAATCACATTAGTGTAATTTAAGAATGATAATGTTTATGGAAAGTACAGTTTTACTTTTATGTCATATAATACAATGATTGTTGTTAATGTTAGTTCAGATTGTCCAGAATGACTGTCTAGAACTGATATTGAATAAATTTTGTTCAATGATTTAACACTTGAACTATGTTGTGTGAATTTTTGGCTCTGTGACTTTAAAATAAATCGCTTTGAGATTTAATTAAA
This sequence comes from Apostichopus japonicus, assembly GCF_037975245.1. NCBI lineage: Eukaryota > Metazoa > Echinodermata > Holothuroidea > Aspidochirotida > Stichopodidae > Apostichopus > Apostichopus japonicus. The sequence goes on from NC_092583.1 coordinate 1,085,709, forward strand.
CACCCTTTGGAATAAAATCTTTTTACCTACCTATTTTGACCCATCCCCATTACCCCCACTCCCTCCACAACATAAAAAATGGTTTTCCTGGAATAGGAATAAGAAATTATTGCTATAACTAACTGATCCAGCATATTCCAGAAATAAATTGGGGCACTGAGATTTGTTCACAAGAAGATGTAACCCATTGCTTCTGAAGCTAACCTCATAGCTTATTAGTATACAATAGAGCAATGAAGGATTGAAGGGGGTGTTAATTTAGATGATACAGTAAAATCTCTTCGTCTATTGCGACTTCAGTGTAGTAACGCTAATACTATAGTACTACTAGTGCTCGGCGCGCTACCTCCTAAGGATCGCCACTTGCCCCATTGGAGGTTTCCTGTTCCCCGATCTGGTCTTCAGAGTAGTTTTTTGTGGATTACTTGACAGAAGAATGACTCTTTTATGTCGAACCGTTAAAGTCCATTTGTTTTATTTCATAACAAAAAGGAGGGATCGTAGTATGCTTCCGTGAAGTGTTCGCTTCATTCGGAGCTGCATACTGGCTAGGCCCAGTGAAATCGGCGCTGGTGTTGTGCACTAACTTGGTCATAATCGCCGTGTTTTTTTCGTCCTTCAGCCATGGATGAAGGCTAATTGCATGGGTAATGATATTTATGCAGCCCCCAACAACACAACGGACCGGCATTTCTCTCGGATAGTTTACAACAGTTGTAAAACAAACTTGAAATTTCTAACGATATAGCGTAATACAGTGGTTGTTCTCTCAGTGTAAATGTGCGTGTATATGGAACGGTATGATCGTCGCGTATCCGATACATGCCTGGGCTTTGCACGTGTGTTCCTAACATGACATCATCATTGTCTTGTTGTGAAATCGCATTCTCAGATATCTATTTTCGGATGCGAATATTAAACGTTAATTACTAATTAGTCCTTGAGGTTTTCAAGGTGTTGAGGATAGTTTTGAACATAGATTTTCTCATAGATTCAGAGGAAGTTACTCTCGATGAGTTGGATTTTTCGTGTCATGGCCTCTTTAATCATCAAATCAACTATGGGGACACTCTTACTTCTGTTACCACATTGTGTTATCCAATTTTATCCGATTTATCCAATTATATACAATTTTGATAATTATCAAATTGTAAAAATTAACAATTAAATTGAAATCATCGAATAATTATCAAATTTATATCAAATGTTATCATATTGTGAACAGGTTACAAGCCAATACCTAGGTACAGTAAACCATAAAATGTACAGTATATACTGAGTATAGGGTACCTGGGTCACTGGTTCCACAGAACCAATATATGTATCTGGCCTCAATAGTATATGCTCAAGTTGAGTTTTCTTTTGGTAAATTCTCTCAACCGATAGCCTCTTGCCCTTTTTCCCATCTTTGGATGATGACTTTTTCCCATCCTTGGAAGGTTTCTCGTCTGGTGCTTCATCGTGTCGGTTTGCTTTCTGGTCAAACAGAGTCTAAGCAGGTGAAACCAAGAAAGGAATTTGAGAATTTTGGAAAACAATCAGTTAAAAGTATGGACCATTTCATTTAAGGGTAAGAATGGCGATTTATTTTAAACAATTAGTGTATAGAGCTGAAAGTGTAGCCCTACAACAGTATGCTAAGCCAAGTAAGAGAATCAGCTCAAGTTACGGTACAGCCGACGTACACCAAAGTATAAGTGAGCCTCAGCTACAACTGACCTTACCAGCCTAACAAGTAATAGGCCTTTATATTATTAATACCGTCAGCCAACTTCTTGGGCCTTACTAAATGGAATAAGTTAGTGTTCAATTTTTGTGTAGCACGGTAGACCCTACTAAGTACTGTAGCATTCTAATTGTCTCAAAGATAGCCTAGCCTACTGTAATTATTACAGTATGATTGATGACCAGTATACCAGTTACATGTGTGATAGAATGGGCAACAACATTCTTTGATAGGAAGTTTGTTATCACGATCTTGCTCAGTGTTTGAATACTATCCTTCAGCTTTGTGCCGGGAATAGAGAAAATTCTACTTGTAGTTGTACTAATACTAGCATGGACACTGCGAAGTTCGGACACCTAAGTGAGGCCAAGTATTAAAACACCCCAAAACTATATCTTCTTATGTTATGGTACAGTATAAATCACCTGAAAATATATACTTGATATGGTGGGGTCATTTTGGAGAGAAAATAACTGTAGCTTTGTAGTTTTTCGTGAAATTGGCTCTTGCAGTAGGTTGTTAGGTGAAATCGTGTATTTCTTAGGGGTGTCCAAACTTCACAATACTGACTAGCCTATCAATACTACAATACTACTAGTACTAGGCCTAACAAGTAACATTAACAAACTACAATAAAAGTCTTTAGGTAATGATAAAAATTACTAGGCTTAGAGTTAGACTTCGCTTCATTGTATTTGTAAACCCTATAGAATTTTGATTTGACCATTTTGCTAAGCCAAGTAAAAAATAAATTGTTCCATGTGGCTGGCCGCAATTCACCAGCCTACTGTCATTGAACATATTCTGTAAGACTGTAGGCTAGGCCTAGCCTAGGCCTACTTGTACCTTTTACTAGTTTTACTTTGGCATTTTCGTAAAGACAGCATGCATAATTTCAGCAACAGACAACTTAAAAAGTTTAAGTTGGCCATAATCTCAGTTGATCTTAACATCAGTTTAAAAAAGTCATTAACCTTCAGTGCTCCATCCGCCATTTTTATGCTGAAAAATGAATAAACAGCACTGCTCCTTGAGAAAACTTTTAAAATGCAGAATCAAACGGTCTTCAATAACGCGAAAATGAAACTTGAAAAACCCCGCGGTTACTGAAGGTCCAATTGGAGAGCTATTTGATTATGACGTCATACTTTTAGACAATGCGCTCGTATTTCGTTCTGACAGAAAAAGACATACTTCTCAGGGAAACTTACCACCCATTGTAGCTCACTGTTGTCACCCTTCTTGTCGCTTGCTGACATTTTATAACTAGCTTCTTTACCTTCGCTTGTTGAATGGTTCAAGTTGATCAGAAGTTAGAAAATCTTGCAGTCATTGTTCGTCGGTACGTAAGTAACCTGTGCTGGTAGTGAAGGCCACTCTCGCACAAGTTGCAGTGTAAATATGGAACATTTAACTTCCCGTTTAAACTATGTTTAAAATCTAACGCAATTCACAATTGTCCCTGATCTTCTTCCGATCGATCCTTACTTTTATCCTGTAAATAAAACGTGGTCGTAAAACATGAACAGAATATCACCGATGATGCTTATCACACAATTACAAGACAGTCGGCTCTGGATTGCTCCGTCCTGTAGGCTTTTGCATGGATCTACAGCAGCTGCATAGGATCATATCGCAGCACTTCATGTGTGCTTGCGACAAGTCTCACCACCGACACCGTAGGTAAGATAGATGGGACTTTATGATTGGAGGAAGTTGTACCTCGAGCATCAGTAGGCCAATGAAACATCTCGTTTCAGTCAATGCATATACGTTTTCATAAGCAGGGCCAGTACGTCTGCTTCATAGCCTACCATTTAGATTTTCGCAAAGGCTCGTATATATCTACTACAGTGGATAAGCTAGGCCTACATGCTAAAGCAAATTTTATATGTTGCTTCTCATAGACACATTAACTAGACTACTAGTCCAAGTTCCACGAAAATAACAAATAAAGTCAATCCGAATTTACCAGTCGATGACGAGAGGCAAGTCGACGACATAAACCAGGTAACAATGTTTGATCTGTAACTTGTAACGTATAAATTACTCAAAGAGTCAAAGCCTAGGCTAGCCTATTTTCGGGTTTCTAGATCCAATTTAGGCCTACCTTATTTGGAGAGTTAGGTTGCTGATGATGGCATAGGCCTATAGGGTCAAGTTAGCTTATCCTAACCTAACTAGAGTATGGCTAGGATGGCTTAGGCTAGGCATGTCAGTGATGTTTAAACAGCATTTGATAAACAAATATATTTATATAATAATTAGCCTAGGCCTTATGACATAATGTTACATATTACTAACAAGTAACATGCACAGTGCCCCTCTGGCTCTGGTGAGACAGAGAGAAAGCTATGACAGGTGGAAGTGCAAAACTCGACCAGACTATGTTTAATTGCAGACGTTAGGCAAAATCATTCCAAAATTAGGCTACTAGTACTGGTTCGTTTAAAACCCTGTACATACAGATTTAACTTTTTAAAACCACGGGTGCATGTTTAAAGGAATTTTTTAGTAAGAAGTGGTATCCAGTCCTTCTGGTCATATCATATTTTGTCTTTGTATTGCCCTAGGGCCTAAGCCTTGCCCTGTGATGAATTTTAGGTTCTTTGATAAATTGCTTAAAATGTTGGCCGTTTCTGCCAGAAAATTCATATCTAACACTGACTTACAACGTGACGTCAGTGCGACACATTGGTTGAACTCGATCGATCAGATCTCACTCTAACTTCTAAGCTCGGCTGTGATACATACACAGGAATGTGCACAGACTTCGAGTTTAGCTGTGAATACAAAATATCTCAATCTAAGTTTGGCCAACATATAATACACAGGAATGTGTACAGACTTCGCATACTGCTGTGATTCAAAAAATCTCTCAAATAACAAATATCTGAACAACATATTACAAACAAGAACGTTTTAACTCTCCAAAAGATTGCTATCTTGCAACTTTACCGGGAAATTTCCATCTAAATCACTAATTTTACTTTCAGAAATTCTAATTTCCTTTCTCCAGTGTAGCTTGCTAATGATAACGTCCTTGCAGCCCCCGAAACAAAGCACCATGATGACATCTCTGTCGTTAATCGTTCTCAAATGTTCAAAATATATTACATTAAGTTAGCGCAAGGTTAAAAAATTAACTTCTCCTGAACCATAGGATGAAAAATCCCTAAACTATGACTGTGACGATGAAAAAAAATATGGATTTTTTTTTCATATACCCAATAGACTGCCACTGAAAAATTCCTTTAATGGCATATTGAAGGCATAATCTAATGTTTGGCAACTTAATATTTTCAGAATCAAGTTTCTGCATCAAAAATTGTTGCCTGTTTGCTTACAAATAATGCAATGGCTGCTGTAGTTAGGCCTATGCTTATGCTAGTGATGGTAGTGGCCAATATAGGCCTAGGCCCAGTGGATACAATACTGTAGTATAGCCTAAAAACAATAACAGTAGGCCCTAGGAGAGTATTTTTGTATATCTAGGAAAATTGGAGATATTATTTCTGTTTCGGTTCCTGTAAAAAGGGATTATGCTAGGGGCATGTCAAAAGTGTTTTCATTATCATATATTGCCAATGTTTCCTGATGAAAATAAAAATTGGTAGGGGTCCTACTGTATATTGCATCATTGAAACATTATGGGGAAAAAAGACATTTTATGGTGTTGTCTATATACATAACATCACAAAGTATGGCACAGTGTAGTTTATCTGTATAAAGCACACGATTAATTTGCAATTAATTTGATAAACTCTAACAAACGGAAACGATCTATATTGAGATGTGAATCAGACCGTTAAGTTTCCCTTAAATTTACTGTCTCTCTGTGTTATCAATTTGTTAGATTTTGTTACCACTGAAAGGCTGAATGAAATTTGACCATGTGAATTTTGGTTGCAACAAATCCATATTTCTCAATTTAAACTATACACATGCTGTACAGTACTAGCCTAAACGGGGTAAGTCTAGCGTAATTAAAAGTGAAGCTTATTTGTTAAAACCATAGGTTCTCACAACTAAACATTAATACAATACTTATTCTCCTTCTCTCCTAGATTTCATCTACCTGTATCTAAACCAGCACTGCATGGAAATTGCATTCTAAATTATCGTTTTAACCAGAGCTGTACTTGATCAAAACTTTTGTTTTTGGTTCACTCAGGCCTGCCCTCAGCAGACTTTTAAATGCTCAATAGACCTATTGCCATGCCAGTAAGCATCCTCTGAATTGTGAAACTAGAAGGAACTTGAAGTGCTGGGCCGGTCGATTCTTTCCACTAAATTTCAAAATGGCAGGTTCTGCACTAAGGAGATTAATGGCTGAGTACAAGCGTAAGTACTGATATCTTGATCTACCTTTGTGCTGCGGAGTACTTCCCTCAGTCCTTTAGCCTCTCCCCTCCCCCACCCCCATATCGTCAGTATGCAATGTGTTTAAGCTTTCCCCTGTGATATCTCCCCTGGGACTGTTTGTTTGCCCAAGGTTGTATCTCAATATGGAATTGGATTGAGACATTCAAGCAGATCACATGACTGTAAATGAAATATCACCAATTCACCTTGCCAACTTTAGGACTTAAGAAATATGCTGACAATTTATGTACATTTAGTTGCAAAATGTCAATTATTTGTTAGTGTACAAATGTCATGGGGTTTACAGCAGATCCCTCAAGTGGAGTTTGAGATCATGAATATTACATATTTTTACTTTTATAACACAGTGTGTAAAAGAATCAATTGCCCTTCTGTTGCATAGTTAGTGTACATGAAGTGTGTTATTGTGTTACTATGTTATTATATTTATTTTGTATCAATTATTTTTGACAGAGATGACAATTAATCCACCAGAGGGTATAGTGGCTGGTCCAGTTAATGAAGAAAATTTCTTTGAATGGGAGGCCTTGATTGTGTAAGTTGTCTCTTACTTTCATATTTTATGTCAGTTTGGTTGCATTTATAGCATCATTAGATTTCTACATCAAATACACCGGAGAAGCTTTCTGTCTTAATTGAAATGAATAGGTAGGTAAATTTTGCATGAATTAATTTCACCATCAGATCTGTTTATTGTAAAATGCAGAAATGGCCTTGATTAGTTAAACAGTCAATTAATTTAAAGTTGCTTTATCATAGTTTTCTTTTATCATTCCTACAGTGGCCCCGAGGGTACATGTTTTGAAGGCGGAGTGTTTCCAGCTAAGATTATTTTCCCAACAGACTATCCCTTAACGCCACCAAAGATGAAGTTTACCTGTGAAATGTTCCACCCAAATAGTGAGTCTGTTGTCAGTTATGAAACATGATAAGTATATATATTTATAAGAATGGTTGTATAATTTTGCCAGTGCTGGCACTAAACAGTAACCAATGTGTCTCTTGGGAAATGAGAGTTGGTAATTTCAGTAGTAGTTGCTAGCCATGAAATTTAAAATAAAAAATAGCTTAAAAAATTGATCACTCTGTGTGTGTGGCTGTAGCTCTGTTAGGTTTAAGCAAGGAGAAACCTCTCATTTAAGAGCCATCTGTAATGAACATTACAACAAACCAAATATCATCTTTATAGTTTCATAATTCAGATGGAAAGTGTTTGGGGGTGGGGAATTGAAATGGTGGGGGTGGAGGTAGAAATTGTGGGGAAGGCGATGCAATAGTTAGGGTTATAGGTTGATGAAGTTCAATAACTTTAAAATGGTGGGTGATGGGTCTAGTCTCTCACCCCAAACTTCCTCTTCCCTCCACCCCTCTCCTCCCCCCACCCTCTGGTTACTACTTACTTCCTGGCTTTGGCCACTTCCTTGTACATCTTAATATTATAGATCTGGGATTGGAATCTTCCTGTTGTCTGCGTTGTATGGAGTGGGGAGGATTACAATTTGTTTGTGAAATTTTCACTCACTATTCCTAAGTTAAATTAGTCAACCAACACAGAACGACCGAGTGAAATAAGTTTTGTTCTGGACTGCTTGCTGGGATAAGGTAATATGTTAGTTGTAAGAGTTGTAACAAAAACCGTCTTCATATTTGCTCTTCAAACTTCCATAGCAGCATATAAGAACAGTTGTGGCATGTTAAGGCATGAATTCTTGCTCAAAAGATGTCATATGAACGAAGTTTCATGGAGCCCTGACTCTGCCCCTGCCCTCCCCCTGACTCTCCCCCTGCCCTCCCCCGACTCTCCCCCTGCCCCCCGACTCTCCCCTGCCCTCCCCCTAAATCTCCCCCTGCCCTCCCCACACTTCAAGGCAACTGGTGCATCATCACTTATTTCCAAGTATTCATAACTGATGTGAAAATATAATTAAATAAGTTTGTTGAACCCTGTTGATTGCTTACCCCTTTTCTTTTCTTTCATTACTTCAAATAGTATACTCAGATGGGAGGGTCTGCATCTCTATACTTCACGCCCCCGGTGACGACCCCATGGGGTACGAGAGCAGCGCTGAGAGGTGGAGCCCTGTGCAGAGTGTGGAGAAAATATTACTATCGGTTGTCAGTATGTTAGCAGGTAACAATATGACAGCGCAGAGATACAGATGACTATCGGCAAAGAAGAGAGCGTAGTGGACAATCGGCTAAGGCATCGGACTCGTGATCCAAGGATTGCTGGTTCAATTCTTGCCTAGTTCACTACGTTGTGTCCTTGGGCAAGATGCTTTATCTCAATTGCCTCTCTCCACCCAGGGGTTATATGGGTACCTGTGAGCATAGGCATAGGTCCCAATTTGATTGGGGGGGGGCTGTAACGACTTGCCCGAAAAATATAACCAACATTTTTTGTGCAACCCGCGCGCGTTCAACGTTCAATGTGCATATCATATAGGCATGGATCGGTTATACATCGCATGCCAACTACATGCAATCATTTGCCCTGTTATTACCCTTTCATATTGGTTATAATTTTGGGGGAATTCATTACAAAATAACAATAATAATAATATAAGTTTAACCATTAAAAAACACATTGCAATTTATTTTTCTTTGAGTAAGTTCCCCCAAAATTCTTGGCATATTGCCCAAATTTTCACAAAAAATATTTGGTTGGGGGGCTGCAGCCCCCTTCTCCCTCCCCCCCCTCCTACGCCTATGCCTGTGAGGTAACTTGTCATTGGGCGCAGTATATAACTGCAGCTGTCTGGAGGGATTGTCTCTGGGACAGGTTAACATTGACCGGGGGTAATATAATGTCTGTAAAGCGCTTTGAGACCTATTGCTGTTATAAAGCACTATATAAAAATTGATTACTATTATTATTTTTATAAAACAATTTATTTAAACTGGTGGTGTAGAACCTCCATACATTGGATAGACCCCACCTCAAATTCATACCCATGTTGTCATAAGGTGTTTCCACTGTTTCGGGCCGCATGAACAAGGCTTTGAAAACCTTGCGACTCACAACCAAAAAATTATCCCGTGCCACATGCAGCTCTGAGGCCAAACTTTGCCCACATGTCGTTTTTGGATACCTACCAGTGCTCAACCCAACGCGAGTTGTATGAATATTTTCCTTCGAGAATATAAGGATACTTAGGTTGCTATGGCGCTTTGCATTTAAATAACTGTTTTGTGTCAAAGTATGTTGTATTACATGACATTGATATTTTGAGATAGAAATGCCCAAAACTGAAAATGTGGTGTTATTAGGGAAGTAGTTAGGTTAAAATATTTTGTGAAGACTTTTGATTCAAACCAGAGTTAATGGCCATGACTGTACATAGGTGATATTTACCAAAGTTGGCATATCCCTCGGCTAATCTCCGACCAACAGCTAGACACTTTACTTTCACGATGTAAACCTATTCCTATGCCCATCGTCTTGTTTACAGAACCGAATGCGGAGAGCGGTGCGAACGTGGACGCCTCCAAGATGTGGCGGGACGAGCGAGAATTATTCAACAGACGCGCAAAGGAGATAGTAAAGAAGTCTCTGGGCTTGGATAAGACGGAGAGCAGTTAAAAGTATGCAATGCATAGAGATTTATCTAGGAACTCATATCGAAAATGCTCATAAAACAGATTTCTACAAAGAAATTGAAGATATCCGTACTAATCTGGATGTGCTATGCAAAACCATTATGTGAAGATGATGCAGAAAATAAGTTATGACCAGCCTCTTAGGATAATTCAAACACTCAAAATCATATCCCAAATTTCAATTTTTGGCAAATGTGGATCTTGTTTGCAAAGTAGTTATCTCTTAACAAGATATTTTAATTGATTTAACAGTCCTCAATAGCTAGATTTGTTTTAGTGACGTAATGGACATTGACCGGTCAAGGAATTTGGCGAAGTTTAAAACTAGTAAAAGTGATATTTTTAGATCATACAACTGTTTGGCATGGTAAGGTTCAGAAACACAGTTATATCAAGGAGACGAGGAGTGGCTAAAAACATACCTCGTTTTCTCAGTGTGAGTTCATCCGAGCCTTTAGGACAGTGCTCTTGTGAATGTCTTAACGATTGTTTAATGTGCTAAAAGTTTGGGGCCAATACTGAGGACCTTTATGTCAAAGTTCATTGTGGGGAGGTTGCCTACCCACCATCCCTGCCTGCACACCAACCCTCCCCCCCCCTGCACCCATAAGAAATGCCATTTCCATTGCTTCTCTTGTACTGCATTTGATTTTATTCTTGCCATGTGAAGAGTTAATGGTTTTCTTGCGAGATGTCGTTACCCATAAAAAAAAATGGTGGGGGGAGGGGGCGGGGGGGGGGGGTATCATGGCATTTAAAAAAAATTGTGTGATCTTGTTAGTTAAGCCTAGATGAATGATACAAATTTCAAGAACATTGCCAAAATAGTGTGCGAAACCTGGATAAGCAATCTGTGTTCTCAAATAACAGAGGTTATGCATGAAAGATGTACAGTTCCAGGTAAGATGTACCAGAATCATCTAGCTTGTCTGTGTGTGTGTGTTTGTTGTTTATTAAGTATTTATGGAATAAACTCGTGTTAGAAGCTATATATACATGTAAAGTATTAAATGTCCTCAAAGAAATAAAAACTTGTTTGAAATATGACAGTCAAAGCCATTTGTACTATTCTCTGATCACTGTTCTTTGTATGGAGAGATCCAGAAATTTAGGGGGCTGTATCACACCCTCCGCGACCGACTGCACAAAAATTTACCGCACTCGACTCGCAATTTGCCCACATTTTTATCTTTTCTCGCCACATTACTAACAATCTATATCACATGCCGCAGAACATCGCCGCCATCATAACTTTGCGTATCCAACTTGAAAGCCCGGATTTGAACTGGATCATGTGGGCAGTAACATTATACTATGACGATATACTTTATGTTATTTTTCCTTCTTTTCTTTCCATCCTTTTTGCGGTGAGGTTAACAAGATGGTCACATATTAAACCTCGAATGACATTTGCTCTCACCCCCACCCCGCCCTTCCCTCATTTTGGACAATAAGATGATGGATTTCGTACTCATATAGAAACAGCTCACTTATATTTTCAGGAAATCATAGATCATTTTTGCTTTTGATTTTATTTTTAGCTTGATACACTTACAAATTTTCGTTACTATTTCAAATACCACTCGATCCCATAACCGTGCGTTACTATTTCAAATACCACTCGATCCCATAACCGTACGTTACTATTTCAATACCACTCAGTCTTATAACCGTGCGTTACCAGGCGCGTATCCAGGATTTTCTAACCCGGGGGGCGCGAATTACTATCTAAGCGGAGCGCCACCACCGGTTGGCGCGCAGCGTACAAGAAAATTTCTGGTTTTGATACCCCCCAGATCACCGGAAACGGCACTTCTCGGGCTTGAAATGACCAACCAGATGTACACTTTTGGCCTGAGAACCAAGTATTTCCTAATAGTTTTTTTCCATCCCAGGTGCGTAGCCAGGAATTTGCCAAGGGAAGGGCGAAACTAGATTCGGCATTGTAAACTATCTATGCGTAGCGCCAACATGGTTGGCGCGAAGTGTACAAGAAAATTTTGGCTGAAAATGCCTCCCAGATCACTGGAAATGGCACTTCCCAGGCCTTGTAAGTTGCATCTTAGCATTTTCTCTTTTGAAAATACTAGCGATATCATAAAAACATTAAAAAAAAAATTTAAAAATATGCTCAAGGGGGGGCGGCTGCCCCCTTCGCCCCCCCCCCCTTGGCTACGCGCCTGTTCCATCCATAACCTTTTTGAAGATTGTCAACCCGGCACACGTCATGTTCGACCTCATCGCATCTCCTGTGGGTCTTTGCTTTTGTAGGTGATTCTACGTCGCGGCCCACAATACCCGTCAGCCCCACTTTTCAAGGTTTTAAGCCCCAAATTTGTTCAGAATTTGAAAATTCACATTTCTCGTGAATAAACTCACTTGAAAACATACCCATAATGTACAAAATTTCATCTATGGACAACCAATATAGAAAAACTTCCTTGAACCCCTAACAGACCGGTCAAAATTGCACGAGTAGAGGGAAGTGTGATGCAGAATGTTGGTCATAAATTTTCGAAAATTCAGACACAGTTAATTTATTGGTGTAGAAATATTAAACCTCTTATAACGGCTATTATAAAACTTGGTTGAAGGAAATGAAAAAATAGCAGATATTTCCGAAACCGAACACTACACACATAGGCGTAGGAGGCGCGGCGGCAGTGGCGAAGCTAGGGGTATTGGTCAGGAGGGGCGAGAATGGTCTGTAGGGGCGCTTTCGACACTATCTAAGCGGAGCGCCACCACTGGTTGGCGCGTAGCGCACAGACAATTTTTGAGTAAAGATACTCCCTAGATCGCCGGAAATGACCCTTTCAGGGCCTGGCTAATTTGCAGATAAACGAAGAATAGGGTGTCATCGCCAAATTACAGCAACAAAATGTGAGAAATGTCAATAAGTAGATGAGAGCGCAATAAAAAAGTCAATAATCTAGAATAAGTAAAAAGTGGTAAAGAGGTGAAAAAGGCGCCAGCAGTCCATTTGAGTCCGTCAGGGGGTGCATCCGCCCCCCTGATCGTATGGACGCTCCGGCACTGCGCGGCGGGGGTGCAGCCCCTAATTCGCCATTACTAATGTAAAAGATTTTTGACATAATTGGACCTCCATGCTTTTTATACATCTACATGAGACATGTCGTTGTTTACATTAGCATCCCGCGGTATACTACGCAATTTGAACGGACCGTACGGTACATGATGGCATGCGATGTAATAACCGATGGTTGCTTATATGATATTGACACGTTGAACGCGCGCTTCGCCCGCGAAAATTTTTGGTTATTTTTTTCAGGCAAGTCGGACAGTTTTGAGGATTTTCATCCTGGAACGCCATTTTCATGCTCACTGATATGATGTGATATCTGCTGTTTGCGTTACAAATTCGAACAGGCGCGTAGCGAGGAATTTGCCAAGGGAGGGGCGAAGCCTGTAGGCAAATTATCTAAGCGTAGCGCCACCATAGGTTGGCGCGAAGCGTACAAGAAAATTTTGGCCGAAAATGCCTCCCAGATCGCTGGAAATGGCACTACCCAGGACCATTTGTTAGCGCGAAGCGTACAAGCAAATTTTGGCCGAAAATGTCTCCCAGATCGCTGGAAATGACACTTCCCAGGCCTTGTAAGTTGCATCTAAGCACTTTCTATTTTGAAATTACTTAGCGATATCATTTAAAAAAATGCTGAATGGGGGGGGGGGCGGTCGCCCCCATCCCAAAATGCGTCATGTTCCCCGACGACACGGTCGAGTTCGAGACCAGCCACAGTTGGTTTCATAGCACAATTCTACACACGCGTTATGATAGACCATATATAGTATATATATAGATCATTAGTGAGAGAGGAAAATGGAAACGTCAAAAAAATGGAGTTGTCGGTGTAAGGGGTAGGGTGAGGCACACTTTTACGAAATCATTGATCCGTCACTGGCTTCCCTTCAGCGCTGTAATGATGTCACTGTTCCTCTTTCTCTTCCCGGTGTCTTCGCGTTTTTCTTTTACTCCCTCCTTTTCTCCTTCTTCTCTCTTTCTTCTTTTTCTTTTCCCTTCCTTCCTCTCCTCCTCCTCTTTTTCCCCTCTTTTTTCCTTTTTTTTTTTTTTTTCTCTCCTCTTTTTCTTACCCGGGGGGCGCGCGCCCCCAACGCCCCCCCCCTGGATACGCACCTGGTTACACTTTCACTTGTTTTTCCGCTTATGAGGAAAATAAGCTTCAACATTTTGTGATTTGACGCGCAATAATTAACTGCAATGTTGTTTCTAATATTACACGAAAACAAGGCCTTAACACGCAAACTCTATATCCCATAAAATCCATTATGAGTCTACTTGAGAAATGGGATCCTCGAACCTTGGCTAACATAATATTCTTTCTTGTAGTCCTCGGTGTATGTGGCCTTTCCTTGAATTTATAACTGAACCTGAAAGAGAGCGTCTTCACGCACCAAGAATAATCTGATTGTCCAATACTCCGCCCTCCAAAGGCATGAATGAGAGTGGTCTGAAGTGATACATCATTTGACCAGATTTTTGCAGCATAAATGCATTCTTCCAAACATGTACTTTACTATCCAACAGGGGCGTCGGAGCCGGTCCGGCGAACGCCGGACCAATATTCACGGCGCAAAAAAAAAGAAAAAAAAAGGTAGGACTAAGAAAAAAAAATGGCAAAAAATAAAGAACCAAAATGAAACAAGCAAGTAGGCTAAATGTGACTACTCTGGCATGGCAGGGGTCTTGTTTTCAACCTCGGGAAGTGCCATTTCCTTCAATCTGGGAGGCCTTTTTTCAAAATTTGTTCCATTACGCGCCAACCATGGTGGCGCGTAGCGTAGTTTGACCTACCAAACGTCCCCCGATAATTACGATAGATGGCCACACTCTGATCTGCCGTACCAATCCCAAATAGCTTCCGACGCCCCTGTCCAAATGACAAAAAATCTTGTTTAACGTAAACATCAACAAACAAACAAATACCGCAATTTACTGTACAAACAGCTTGATAAAACGTAGTTTCTTTCCTTTTTTTATTAGTGGAAAGGTCTTTCCGAATTACCAAGTAATTTCTTCTAAAAAGAGAACATCAATCAAAGTAGGAAACAATCGTGGAATATATTATGAGTAATATGAATATATTATTGAAACAACACATACTTGAAGTTGTTAAAAAGCGTCAATGCAATCATTTGAAAACAACAACTTCGCATTTTTTTTTGCTTCTTCAAAATGGAACTTCCATCAGACTTAAAATACAGTATTGAAAAATAATACAGTTATAAATTTCGAAATTAAGATACCTAATATTTTTCCTGAAATTTTATATATTTGTTTATGTACCGGTAATTCATATTAAGAGAAATAAAGAGATTTATGAAAGCTAGATTAATCTAACCAAAAATGATAGTGTTAATTTGCAGGACTGCTATGCTATAAAATGTGTTTGAAAAAAAAGTTTTATGTAACTATGTGAAATTTTTTAAATATTATCCGAAATGATGTCCCAATTATATAATTTATATTAAAAAAAACCTAGGTTTGGTCGAGATTCAAAGGAACTGTAAAAGTTGATTTTACTCAAATAATTATACAGTTACAAAACGAATTACTTTAAAACTAAATTGACGATACCTGTCGTGAAGTGGAATTTTCTCTGATGAGTTGAGCTTTATTAATTTAGTATGTATCTGCCATACCAATTGTGACATATACATTTCATCAACACGGCTTGGCTTACCATACCAATGCAAATTGATTGTTCTGAATACATTGTCAGTTACAAGGCACCATGGTTACACACTGTACTAACGTAAGACTCTCATTGACAGTTATACGGAGCTATATATATATATATATATATATATATATATATATATATAGGCCTATATATATATAGGCCTATATATATTGGCCTATATATATATATAGGCCTATATATCATTTTTTTTTTTTTTTTGTAAAGTGATTTCTGAATATTCTGTTTCTTCTCAGGAGAGAGGAGTAGCATAGCCAAATGCATCAAAATCGATACGAAATCTTTCATATAGCGCCCTCATTCGTTTCTCGGGTATTTCTGCTATGTAATCGTCCCGAAGCTTCGAACTGTTGGTAGGGTTCGTTGAGGTGTGTAGTCGATAGCTAATAGGATCCACTTCAAAGAAATGCTTTAAGACGTAATTACGATCTCGCTCTAATGTCTCCATTCGACCAATAAAATCATATTGCAGTGTGCATGGACTGCATAATTCGTTAACGGAACGCCAATGTTCTTCCGGTGGAGATGCTAATTTATTACGAGGATTCCCAAGGTAAGAAATAAAATCATAGAAAGTTACATTAAACTCTACCGCATTCTGAACACCAAGTTCTGCGGCGTTTATTCCTTTTATTCTCGAACTGAAACCCCTTCTAAACGCTCTTGAATCTGCGTTGAGCGGTTTTTCCAATTTATCACGGTATGCCGATAGAAATCGAGAAATCGGTTCACGTACAAACATAACTTTCTTGTAACTGTTTAACCGTCTGACTGCTTCTTCGGTGTTGAGATTCTTCAGAGTGGGTAGCTTTGCCATCGCAAGGGAGTGAATCATTAGATGGGATACTTCGTCATCGTGTCCTAGTAACCCCAGAAGGATAAGTAACGTTCGCTTCCAGTTAGTACAGGCCACTTTTGGAACGTAACAAAATAACAGTTTATACCTGTCGAGAACGACGACATGGTCTAGCCTATCAATAAGCGATTGTTCAATCGATCGAACTTTTGAATTATCAACTTGACTGCAAACTTCGGCTGCTTTCCTCAATCGATTTGCTTGAATCGCATCCTGACATTTATCGTTGCATGTATCCTAATGGTAAATTAAAGAAAAGGAAAAAAGAAGCACGTCATTTGTAAGCGAAAGATGCATGACGTTGAACATTTTCGATACTGTGCGTTTCGCAGAGGTATGATGTGCCAAGTCGGGCCCTGGGAACGTCCCACGGTCCCAGTCATTGGCCGGCTACATATCATAAATCGCTGGCCCCTCCATACTTTTTACAAAGGCTATATACTAGTTCACACACATACATATGTGAAGGCCTATAGATGAACGTATTGATCGGTGGATGGATGGACGGACGGACAGACATATGCCAGATATTGACAATAGATGGATGGATGGGTGGATGGATGGATGGATAGATAGAGATAGATAGATCGATGTACCTATCTGACGTTGTTGACAGACAAAAAGCAATATAAAATATAGATAGATAGCCATCATGATATAGACTTACCGATGGGACCATGTCGTAACCGTCCACTTTTGATGGCACCTTCACTACAGACGGGTTTCCTGCCAAAACGGAGTGAAATGTCCCTTGTTCCGGCGAACGAGCTGAAAGAGAAAGGAATACAAAGAAGTAAATTGCTAATAAAAGCTTTGTGTGCATTTTTAACAACAAATATCGTTTGTTTCGTATAATTAGGCAGGGATAGAGCAATTGCGACGCAGATGGCGGGGAAGGGGGGTAGGGCCATCACTTTCCTACCCCCATCCAGTTTCCATTTTCTTAGTCTGGTGGCCAAAACCGATTCCGCACCAACGGTGGACATTGTCTGCATCGTTAGGGCAAAACAAAATCCTCATGTCACAAAGATATGATTTTGTTTTTCAAATTAGCAATTAAGCTGACTATGTATGACAGTCATGTACCTACAGAAGAAAAAAAAAATATTTCTTCCAAAGAATTGCATTTAGATGAAATCCATAGTATAGGCTTCAAATAATTCAAAACATCATCATTCATAATAGAGATCACCCAAGATATAGGAGAGCGTGGGACGAAAAACAAAATAGTTTCACAGAACTAATCCTATTTCTCTGCCACCCTGCTTCTACCTCCACCGCCCCCCCCCCTCCCCTTTCGCACCGTGACGGTGTCATGTCAGGTAAGTATCACAAGTCTTTTGAAAAGGGGAACAGATCCCATTCATGTTCTTAGCCGTGAAAATCGAGAGGGATACTGCGCTTATTATCATTAAAAGTATATACTTTTAGCCGTGGGTATAATATTATTTAGTGTTCGGCCAGCGTAGTCTAATCATGTTCCTTGGAAACATTTATCGGTCTTTGCCAATAATGCAGTCGAAAAGATAAAAAAGAATGGGAATAGAAAAGAAAATAAAACATATTAGAGCGTGGTGGCCAATTGGCTTAGGCGTCGGACTCGTGATCCAAGGATTGCTGGTTCGATTCCTGCCTAGTTCATTACGTTGTGTCCTTGGGCAAGATGCTTTATCTCACTTGCCTCTCTTCACTCAGGGGTTAAATGGGTACCTGTGAGGTAACTTGTCGTTGGGCGCAGTATATAACTGCTGCCGATTGGAGGGATTGTCTCTGCGACAAGTTATCATTGACCAGGGGTAATATAACGTCTGTAAAGCGCTTTGAGACCTATCGCTGGTATAAAGCGCTATATAAAAAGCAAATATTAGATAATAACCGACTATACGAAAAACCCTGAATCATGGGGAAAACATTCACACCGTTAAAATAGCTGTAACTTTTTGTCACTCCCTTTGACTAAACCATGTAACATTCACAATGAATTGGTTAGCCCTTGAATCTCAGTGAGAGATCTATGTGTTTATAACCTTTTGCCTGCTAATTAATATCCATTTAAAACATCCTTGCAGTTTTAGCTTTATTGTGTGGTTGCTGGTGCGATATCTGTGCTTTTAGACATAATTGGGCGATAAAATGGTTCAAAATACACATTGCACGTGACCTACAATAAATCAAATTCTCCAGTGGTAGGGACAAAAATAATAATAGTAAAAATAATAATAATAATAATTTAAAATTATTATTATAATGATATTAACACAAATACTTAGCCTCACATCACAGAAAATAATTCACCTGCGATAACACCCTCTCCACGACTACCTGCTTCCCACCCCCCCCCCCTTCCCCTCCCCTTCAACAACAATGCAATTGTAAGACTCACCAATTGAGACAGCAGTATAAATTAATGTGACCACTGACATGCACATAATTAAAGTTAAACTCCGAACGGCTTTGGAGCGTCTCATGTAACGAATACTAGCCATATCGTACTTTCATTCAAGTGAAACGTTTCCAAATTGTCCAATCATGCATCTCTCAACACAGACCTATATCCACTTTAATATTTGCACGAAAACAACAAAACTACGCACACTGTCCCCGAACTAAACAAGCATGTGTAATTTCCAAAGCGAATCCACTGCGTTGAAATAATTATGTAACAGCATAACAGATAAAAACAAACACATGAGCCTAGAAGAAAACAACGTATTTGTAGATTAAATGAAGCGCGAACTATTATTCGTCGTTGTTTTCTTCCAGCAGTTTTCAATTAATAAAGGAAAACATCCACGCAGAACTTAAAAGTGTTTGAAGCCCACGCTGTTTCGCTAGTGGTATTATGAATTATTATGAATTCAACGCTCGATAATGCACAACAGAATGGTCGTTGCGCTTGCTGTAGTGGTAATATTTGGTTTTGGTATTTTACAAACAATGACTACTATGAACCTCGGAAGGTCATACATCTGTCGAAGCATTCCACACGGAAGCGTTCATATCAATCGTTAGCTAAACTTGGTAAAAAAATCGATTGACGAGTTATAGAAACCAAGCTGATGATCGCTCAACGCGTGAAACTACACTAGTCTCATATCTATATGTATATATATATATATATATATATATATATATATATATATATATATATATATATATATATATATACATACATATATATATATGTATATATATATATAACTATATATATATAGATAGATAGATATAGATATATAGGCTATCATACTCCAAAAGAAATTATTATTAGAGAAAACCAGAGAAATAACACATGACTCATAAATTGACAAATAAGGAGTAAAGTTTGAGAAAATATTTTGGAATTTTCGGTACTTTCATTGTGTTACATTTTGTACTTTTCATTCGACTGCCAAGTATTGCTGACGAAGGTCCCAGTGGGATATATATATATATTTATATATACATATATATAAATGAAAATCGTAATGAGTTGGAAAATTAAGAACAGTGAAAAAAAACTTCCGCTCTGTACGCGGACACCCTAACCACTAGGCTATGGACGCTGATTGCATGTCCAGAGGTTCGAAACCGGTAAGGAAGGTCGTAATTCCACTGTAGGCGTTTGTCACCTGTACCGAACAAAACTAGTTCTGTTTTTGGTGACATATTTGGCCTTACTCTAGAGATCAAACATGATGCTAACCAACTCGAAATCATTTGTGATTCCTAAAGCCGGATCTCGAAAGAGATACTTTGAACAGACTTTATGTTAATGCAATATATATATATATATATATATATATATATATATATATATATATATATATATATATATATATATATATATAGCTAAATGTATAGTTTGGTCGACATTCTATGGTAAAAAGTGAGCCATTTCGTGGACTTCTACATTACGTCGACAATTTAAGCAATATTTTGCGACCACCCATAGGTACCTATCACACAATGGAAATACTTTTCCTTGTTGCGGAGAGCGCCATCAATTTTGTGTCTAACTCCCGTCTGTTTAGCATGTGGTCTTCAACTATTAACCACGTGTTGAAGTTGAATGACGTATAAGTTAGTGATTTCAAATTAGGTCATTAAGAGGACTTCAGAGGACTGACAAGTTTCATAAGTCTATCTTCATTTCAAAGCTGTCAATAGTTGTATTTTAAGACTAGTCGTATCATACGCTAGTGAAACAGTTGACACAAACGCTAATAAAACTTAATGCAACATAGATATGTAACTGTAGTCCACACTCTTGACATGAGAGAAACATACTTTCTACTGGGGTTATCTCCACAACCATTATAAAAGACAGGCTGTAATATAGTAATAATAATAAAGGCTTATAAGCACAACTTCTATACAGAAAACTGTGTGCACTGCTGTGCTGGAAAACAAATAAATGAATCTCAAAGTAACGATACAAAAGTTAAACCTGGTCGAGATTCTGGCTGAAATCAGAGCCATTGACAAATAAGTAGTGTTTTAATTGCTTCTTAAAAGTAGCAGCATTTTGGACTTCTTTAAGGCTGTCGGAAGCTTATTCCACAAGTTAAGTCCAGCCTTCGCAAACGAGCGACACCCATATAACCCGATAGCCAAAACAGCACTCTATAGAAAACTCCAGCCAGAATAAGTATAGACTGCTTCCAAACCTTGTGTTGCATACCATATATTCTGCATTGCGCCAAGTATGGTCGACTGCCAATTTTCGTAGATCTCTACATCCTGATGGCATAGTTCCTCAAAGAGACTTTTAATCTTCCTTATCAAGATTGAATGCATATACTATACTGAGATTGGAACGCTCTTCTCTATGGGCATACGCATGGTTTCCTTTGGGAATGTTTGTAACATTGATCTGTAAAATTCGTACTGCCCAATATTTATGACATAAGGAAATTAATCAAATCTTCTGATATTATTTGCTTGTCTTCAGTCGATATCCTGGTCATGTTTGTGGAAGGATCTACTGTGTATACCGTTCACACATGATCTGATGCATGGATCTTAACCTGCATGCTGTTATTGTTTAACACACTAAACTATTTATCATACACATTCTACTTCATTGATCCAAAACAGTTCCTTTTCCTGAAACTTGCAAACGTATGCGATTTTACCTCCACACCCACACCATCCATCCCCGACCACGCCTACCGTCCCATGCCCCTCCCCCATTCCTAAAGTGTCAACATTTTCGTGTAGGTCACTGGGTGAACATACTTTCACACATGTCTAACGCATCTTCATCAACTATTATGCATATTGTACTATAACTGATAATTGCACGTTCCATTGATCTTAATGCCTCTCAAAACAGAAGTCTGTTTTAATACGTTCCATGTTATTCATCTGCTAGAAGCCGTTAAGATCGTCTGGAGATATCGAAAACAAAAGGATGGCTTTAGGAAGGATCAGTATATCTGTGATGAAGTGGTAAAAAAAAAAAAAAAAAAAAATAGGACACAAAAATAAAGTATAAGTTACTTTGAAGTCTCTTGTATCTGTTGAATTCTTACGCAACGTCATGATTCTGATAATATTTCTACAACCAACCCCACCCCAAGCCCCACTTCCGTATCTGAATGGTAACTATGGGATTTTGGTGGGTCGTTCGGAATAATTATCAACCATTGCCATTGAAACGGTCCCCCACATCATCTCTCTTCTTCTCCTGACCATTCCCAACCACCAATACCAAAAAAAAAAAATGAAATTAATTATTTAAGATTGGCAAAGCACGAATCTGACAGATATTGTAATGAAATGTAGAAGAGAACTATTAAAACACGATAGGGACAGTAAACTTCTCTCATCTAACATGACCACGTGACTAGCTACTCATTTGCCTCGTCCGCCCCCCCCCCCCTCCGCCCACTCCCCCACCCCTCCGACTGCTCCACATTCCATCAATATTAACCATTACGGGGGGACCCATAAATTTGTCAAAAGTCAAAATAAGAACGTTAAGTCAAGGCTATATACTAATGTGCTCGAAGACGCATATCATACAAGCCAAACAGGCGAACCCCCGACGGTGTATGTAAAAATTGAATCAATCGCTTTCAACCAACTCAACCGTTGAGTTGACATCGCATATAAAATAGTTCCAATCATCATTTACTAAAACATTCGTCTAGTGTTATGACCTGATTCGGTCCTAACTTTTCTCAAGAAAATTCTGAGTAAATTTTGAGGTTGTCTTCTAGCAATAACTTGGGGATGAATATTAATATCACGAATTTGCATTATTTTTCACTTGTTTTATAAATGGGTTTTTGTATTCATTTGTGTCATCACAAAAGGTATTCTGGTAGAAGTAGCATTGGGTTTGTATTGAAGGAGACATTTGAACAAGACTGTATATATCCATATGAATATGCATATCTGTATACATATTCATATTCATAAGGTTCGAATCACTCCAAGATTAAAATATGTCGTCCAGTTACAGAGTTGTTGACAATTCATAATCATGGACGTTAAATATGAATCTAAGAGACTGACTTCGGTCAGCTTGCGGCTTTGATAAGCCAATGAGGCTTTTTCGCGAGTTCTTGCTTGCAGGAGGATCTAAAATACATACATAGGCCTACATACATATTCTCATATATGCATATACATATGCTGTAGATATGTATAACCAATAGGCATATGTATATCAAATGCACACACCCACACACACGTATATGCATGTGATGTGCATATGCATAGGAATATATATACATATAAATCACACCAGAACTCATCTGTCCGTCTTTATCGTTGTGTGCCATCTGCGGCATTAACGCAAACACAATATTCATTTCCCAAAAAATCATGTATTACAGCTGCCATTGATGTGTTCGATAAATTAGGCCATCCACATGTGACCATTATGTATTCTGATTCATGATCTAGAATTCCCTAGCAATCATAATAAATGAAGTTATTAAGAATGATGACCTTTATATGCTCTCTTGACGATGATGTTTAATGGTCCCCTTTATTAATTTAACGACAAGATGGAGGCAAAGTATGAAAGTAACCCAACTAATCACCGTGAAAACAATTAAAAGGTATATATCACTCTAAAAAACGTCCTGGTGAAATAATCCTGGATACCTCAAAGTGACACCATTGGGGTTAAAATATTAGCAGCCAACCCGTATCCTGGTTAGCCTGATTTGAATTTTATCACGCTCTAACTTTTAACTACTTTCCTGGTTGAATTCAGTGACGTAATTGACATGCTAACTTCGCAGGATTTTCGTAACGAGCACAGTGTCGGTCAGGCCAGAAACCATGGATGAGTTTGTCAAAGAAAAATTAGCAGAATGGAATCTATCATCACTGAATGATATATTTGAAGGTAAAGTTTGTTTTGATTATTGTGATGCAGAAAGGTTTGACCTATTTTCTTTGAAATACGTGCGATTGTCTTAACAGACGTTCGGTAGGCCAATAAAGTGGGCTAACACTAAGTTGACTTAGTGAAAGGGCTAGGCCCAACGTTATGACAGGTCTAGCAATGGATAAGCCTACACATTGCTAGCTGTCGAACATGGCTGTGCTTTACTTTAGTACCTTAAATTTTGCACAGTCCTGTTCGAAGGCTAATATAATGCAGACAATGCCAAGGCTAGACCTACATTAAACCAGTTGCTGTGACTTATGCCGCCCTGTAAAAAGGAGCGAACCGCCACTAAAAATGGTAACTCTTGTTTGTTTTCGCAAAATTTGACGACAGAAATTTAGCCTACTGTAGCAACTACCATATCACGATTGCAACTCTCTTTAGCTTGTGCATAGGCTACGCATATCCTAACAGTATTAGGCTAGGCCTGCTGATACTAATGGCTAAGCGTATACTAATGTTAGTCCCCACTGTTAATTGTTACTAAGTTAGGCTAGTAGGATGGTGACTTCGAAGTTCGGCCACTTAAGACTTAAAACACCCCAAAACTAAATCTTCTGGTATAAATCATTTGAAAATATACTTCATATGGTGGGAGAATTTTGTTATAGTACGATACACGGCCAAACTTTCTTTCCTGCAAACTGTTTTCACGTTGTTTTGCAAGAAGATTCTTCGTGATTGTGGAACTGGTATTTCTTGCTAGAGTATTGCGAAGTTCGGACGCGCAACCCACAGTGTGGCGATGGTGATAAAATTGGGGGCGCAGTTGCTTTTTCAGTAATTATAACAGACTTCATAGATCTTCGTCATTTTATTGACAAATATGTAAGTAATTTCTTGAACACGGGTCATTTTGGAGAGAAAATAACTGTAGCTTCGTACTTTTTGGTGAAATTTGACTCTTCCTGTAGATTTTCATGGTGAAATCGTGTATTTCTTAAGGGTGGCCGATCTTCGCAGTATGGCGAACTTCGCAATACTGACTATACTACAGTATGTGTCAGGCCAATAATAATATAACAACAGGCCTCCCACTGAACCATTAATCAACCCAGTAATATCCAACATTGCAATTGAGAGGCTTATCCCCAAAAAATTAGCCCATTTGCTATGACAACCTAACTTCACAGGTCCCCTTGTCCCTCAAAAGAAAGTACACATTTTTTTGTCATTCTCCCTTGACTAAATATGTGTTGTGTTAAGATATACGGATGAATGAAAGGTGGATAGGTGGGTGGAACATTGAACAGAACTTCTTCCTAGGCTTCATATATCTTGTACAACCCATGTATGAAGGTGTTGCATTTTCTCTCTTCCTCTCTTTTTAAGAATGAGATGGATTTCGCAGAATTAATCCTAATGTTGCAGATAACATTTTCATGCAGTGGACCTTGCCCTTCGTTGAAAAGGTTTTGCAGTATGCAGATCTGCAGAGAAAGTGGCAATCATATCTCAACGTAAAATCAAACAGGCTTGATTCTGGTATGTACATATTGCTATCATAACATATTTCAACAAGATATCATGCAATTGCATTGATAGTTTGATTGCTTTTAGTTGTTTATGTAATATACTTTCAGAGAGAAGTTCAAATTGGAGCTTTAAGATTTTATAATATAACAAACAGCAGTAATGTAGTCAAAACCAGTAGATCCAAGTTGATATTGATGCACACATTGTACACCAAAGGACAACACTTGCTGTTGTTCAACTATTGTTAATCAATGTATTAAAGTAGTAATCACTGTGAAGATGATGCATGAAGTCACTTTATGACTCTGAACAATACGGGTTAACATATGCCAAAATATGTTAACCCGCATGTTTCCCAAAATTATGTTAATATTCCTTCTTCTGCTATATGACATCTTAATCTTGTGTTGGGAAACTAGATACAGGTCTATTTACATATATTTGTTTGTACACATGTGTGTAGATGTGTTTTGGCAGGCTGCAACATACATGTATGTTGCAGCGTTCAAACATTAACTAATGGTGTTTGCAGCTGACAGAAAGGTAAGAAATGCACAAGCTGAAGTTTGCGTTGTGTGATAAGCAAAACGGAGTCAACATTATTTAAAACTGAAGTAGTTATTCAAAGATTGGTTTCTGCATTTTCTGTATTTTTCAGATGAAAATAAGAGTAACATTGGATTTAATTTGTTGCCCTGCATTTTACCATCTGGGAGAAATGGGAAGAAGAGGTGCAGCATTGATGATGCGATGAAATCCTTTGTGGATCTTCAACCTGTAAGTTATTATGGCTTCTACAGTAACACTCAAGTTGTCACAAATCAATGAAACAGTTGTTATTTGTAACAATTGACATGCAGACTGATGAGTTTGTAGTGAAACACACTATCAGCTGTGAAAATTGCAGTGACTATGCAGTATCTTCGACCAATTGGGTCTTTGCAACCAGTCTTTCATGATGCTCTTTTACGCTGTAAAATGTTTTTTTTTTTTTCTTATAGTACTGGCAGTTTTACGCTGTAAAATGTTTTTTTCTTTTTTCTTATAGTACTGGCAGTAGTGGGAACTGGTAAAGTGGGGAGCTTCCCTTGTTTAAAGTTGTAAACGAACTCTCCTAATGGACTTATTTTCCAAGTTTTTTTATTGTTTTAAAGGATAAAAAAGGAACTTCCAAAAATAAGGCTACAACAGACAAGGTTGCATGTCTGTTTATAGACATGACTAGTTACTTTTTTTAAAAAGATGACTGAATGTCTTGTGAGGTAAATTTCTTCCAGGGTGGTTAAAGACTTTAAAATTTTGCCCGAAGGTGACCATATTTGAATATCTGGCATATTTGGGGCCAATGCAGCATACCTTCAAACTTTTCAAAGTGTTCTTTTCCAGGAAGTGTGTATTTAAATCTGCTTTTTTTCTGTTTTTTGAAGGTTGGCACCAACATGCCCAAATACTTGGAGGAAGTTGACAACCACCAGCCTTTTGTCTTAATAATGGCTAATCGGGATGCTGCCCATTAAATTTTTGTTGTGGCAGATGGGCATGGATTAGAGCAGCAGACCCTACTAAAGGCTCTTGATGTTTGCTTCAAGTTGTTATATGTATTAGACCTTCACTATCCACTATGGCAATGTGTGGTCACATGGGAGTTTGTCCAGAAGGTTCTATACGGACTGGACACTAAAGTCAAATCGAAAACATCACCTGCCGTGACTGCAATGAGGGCTGCATTGAAAGCAGGAATGGATGACTGATGCCAGAAGCTTGAAACATCATCACTTATCTCCAACTATTGTTCATTCTTTTTTATTGTAATGGTTTGTGACATGTGGAAACTTGCCATGGATATCATTCCTTTGTTATAACTTTTCTTCCTATCTACAGTACCATAGTTGGCCTATCTTTGTCAACATTTGTAGCAATTCTTCCAACCAGTCTCCAAGAGGAATCTACAGTCATACATACAGGTTTTTAAGTTTTCAATACATCGTAAAGTTGCTTTTAATTTGTGTGTACTTATCTGTCAAAAACCAGAACTATGCATTCAGTTAGTATTCATTGTTCAACCTTAGGGACAGGTCAGTCCATCAAGTTTCTCCTCTAGTCCTTTATAATACTTTTTGTTTTACATAGACAAGACTTTTCAGTTCA
Organism: Apostichopus japonicus; assembly: GCF_037975245.1. NCBI lineage: Eukaryota > Metazoa > Echinodermata > Holothuroidea > Aspidochirotida > Stichopodidae > Apostichopus > Apostichopus japonicus. The sequence goes on from NC_092583.1 coordinate 1,113,035, forward strand.
TGAACAATTTTGTTAACACTTTTATTTTCACTCATAGCATGATAAATCAAAATTAGTTGTATATTTTAAACTTCATAGACATGGTATTGCTGTTCATGGAATAAAGGGTCATTTGACAAACTGAAACCGTTATGAGTAGTTCGATCTATGATTAAATCATACTGAAATCGAAACTTGTTTGAAGTACATAATTTTCATTGTTCCATGTCAAAAAGGAACAAAGGTCAACATCTGACATCCTTGTAGCACAAAAATTACATGTGATGCGAAATTCATGTATGGTTCATCATAGTATAAGAAACCTACGTTGTATTTGATTGCTCTCTATGGGTTTTGAATAATAATGACTAAACCTTTTCAGCAGTTCAAAAGATTTCCCTATTCAACTCCTGCTGGAATATTTTAAGAAAAGATGACTAAAGGCGGTAGTACAACATTATTTTCCTTAAAAAGTTTTAAAAGTAATTAATTGTAGTTATATGCTTACTTTAAACTTCAAATCTTTCACCATGTGTGCTATCCATGTTTTTTGTAGTAATTTTAGCTTTATTTTTTTAGTAGTAATAGCTGTACTTTAAGTATGTGAAACACTTGCCATAATGTTGTTTTAAAGTTTACATGTTTACTTATTAATATGATGCAAACACTAGTAAAAGTTTTACCTTCTTTATATCCGTCCATTATTCCTCTCATTCTTCGAATGCATTTGCCTGATTATACTATATATATTTACACCACTTGCCATCAAACATTCTCTTACGTTTACATTCATGTTTTACTATTTGTTTATTGAAGTTTTACTAAAGATGTTTTCAAATAGATAGTTACACCCTCTACTTTTTGTACTTGTTTAAATTTTGTACACGTATTTACTTGTTGGCGTTTCAGTTTGTTGTTCCGAATATGTTCTACGCCACATTACAATGCTTTTGTTATGCATTATCCAGGGAAGTCTATAGGCTGTGTTTTGTCCTGTGCCTAGGTTATTTGATAAAGAGGTGGGATTTACAATCTGACAATGATGTCTCATAAAATAATGAATAAAACCCTGATTATGCTATGGATAAAGAACCAGGTAATTTGTTAAACCTCTGACATTTTTCCTGGTTACAAACTGACCATTGTCCCTGGTCACTAACTGACCATTATTCCTGGTCACAAACTGACCATTAATCCTGGTCACAAACTGACCATTAATCCTGGTCACAAATTAACCAGGATCTTGGTGAAGCTTATTTGACCAGGATTTCCTGGTCAAGTTGACCAGGATTGTGTAGGTGGCATATTGACCCGGAACCTGGCAACATTTTGACCCCATCCTGGTGTATTTTAACCAGGGCTTTTTTTTAGAGTGTATGGTACTGTGTTTTAAATAAGACTACCTTATACGCGGCCTCATTAAGATTCGTTGAACATTATTACAGACGTTAACATTTGTAGAAATCTGCATAAACATAATGAGACATAACTAAACAAGCCTCCTTAAAACAGCTGGCAAAACCACGTTGCTGCTGTTTCTTATTTAAAGTGAACATCTTCTGGCAATAACAATTCGCAATAACAAATTATTATGATCATTTTTTTTCAAATCGCACATCCTCCTTGTGTTTTACTTATGAAAGAACTAAACTCATTTTATGATGTTCGCATGAATATAAAATTTCATCTGTAGAAAATGCTACAACAGAGAAGAAAGAGAGAGCTATTTCTTGTTATTTGTATTACCTCTTCACACGATAGAACCATAGGCGTTCATTGTACTAGAAGTGTATATACAGCATGTCTTGCTGTATAATAAAAGTCATAGAGAAGGGAATAAGAAAAGGCAGAAAAGAAGAGAATTGAACTCATTCAAAGTAGTGGCAATTAAACACCGTCGTCAAATGTATTGGTTCTGTGTTTTTTGGTTGCTATGACAAAATGTACTCTCCTGCTTGCTATGAATTGCGGCCTGAGACTTGTTGTCAGTCTTCTTTTATCTTTTAAGTGGAACATCATAGGAAATGTTTCATTTTTCCCCCGTTGTGTGGATAGACACGTTACGAATGACTTGTTTACTACAAATTTGATTGGTTTCAGATGGGGTATAAGATGAAGGGGAATTATAGACAATATATGTTAATATGCTGTATTAGCCGTAACTTGAAGGGAAAAGAGCTGTAGCGTGTTGTTAGGCAACGGCGTAACCTGCACAAAAATACACAATATACAATGCAATATCCAAGTAAATGCACTAGATTCGAAACTGTATTTGCCTTGTATAGAAAGGAAAGGATTATCTATCTATCTATCTATCTATCTATCTATCTATCTATCTATCTATCTATCTAGCTATCTATCTATCTATCTATCTATCTATCTATCTGTCTGTCTGTCTGTCTGTCTGTCTGTCTGTCTGTCTGTCTGTCTATCTATCTCTCTATCTATCTATCTATCTCTATCTATCTCTATCTGTCTATATCTATCTATGTCTATCTCTATCTATCTATATCTATCTATCTATCTATCTCTATCTATCTATCTCTATCTATCTATCTCTATCTATCTATCTCTATCTATCTATCTCTATCTATCTCTATCTATCTATCTCTATCTATCTCTATCTATCTCTATCTATCTCTATCTATCTCTATCTATCTCTATCTATCTATATCTATCTATATCTATCTATATCTATCTCTATCTATCTCTATCTATCTCTATCTATCTCTATCTATCTCTATCTATCTATATCTATCTATATCTATCTATATCTATCTCTATCTATCTATATCTATCTATATCTATCTATATCTATCTATCTATCTATCTATATCTATCTCTATCTATCTCTATCTATCTCTATCTATCTATATCTATCTATATCTATCTATATCTATCTATCTCTATCTATCTATATCTATCTATATCTATCTATATCTATCTATATCTATCTATCTATCTCTATCTATCTATCTCTATCTATCTATCTCTATCTATCTCTATCTATCTATCTCTATCTATCTCTATCTATCTCTATCTATCTCTATCTATCTCTATCTATCTCTATCTATCTATATCTATCTATCTCTATCTATCTCTATCTATCTCTATCTATCTCTATCTATCTCTATCTATCTCTATCTATCTATATCTATCTATATCTATCTATATCTATCTCTATCTATCTATATCTATCTATATCTATCTATATCTATCTATCTATCTATCTATCTATATCTATCTCTATCTATCTCTATCTATCTCTATCTATCTATATCTATCTATATCTATCTATATCTATCTATCTCTATCTATCTCTATCTATCTATATCTATCTATATCTATCTATATCTATCTATCTCTATCTATCTATATCTATCTATATCTATCTATATCTATCTATATCTATCTATATCTATCTATCTCTATCTATCTCTATCTATCTATTTCTATCTATATCTATCTATATCTATCTATATCTATCTATATCTATCTATATCTATCTATATCTATCTATATCTATCTATCTCTATCTATCTATTTCTATCTATATCTATCTATATCTATCTATATCTATCTATTTCTATCTATATCTATCTATATCTATCTATATCTATCTATTGCCTAATGTTACACATCACAGTAGTATTATCAAGTGCACTGTTACAAGTGCACTGTTAATTAAATATATATATATACATAGGGTATATATTATATATAACATATGCAATATTCAGTGAAACTTTCAATAAAGAGTTGCAACTAGAAAACGAGGAAACGATATACTTACCATGTAATACACGGCGTTGTAGTTGGATAGCAAAGAAGATAACAACGATTGTTAGAACCATGATACCGGTGGCGAGTCTTCTCCATAAAGAGCAAGATGTTAGCATCTTCATACTGCATAAATTATATAATGTCATAAAAAAAATGACTTTACTATTGCACTATGAAAAGTATACAAGCTAACTAACCACAGATTATAAGGAAGTTGACAAGCGATGTAATTCTATTTCTTATCAGTAATACAAGTAAGAGTCACAGTTTCTACGGTGTAGTCTACGTGTATATATATATTTACATAAATATACTCAAATAGGCTCAGCTGTTCACTTCCTGCTGCAATCGGCTTAATACATTGAAGTATAGAGCGAGTAAACATAATTATACTAGCTATTGATATGTACATATGTATGTATATATATATAAATATATATATATTGAATTTTATGTACCGGATATTACGGTATGTTGTATATAATATTAACATTGTAGTCACTGACCTTTTGGTGGCGATTGGATCAAAAGTCCGTTTTCCATGAAGTCTGACTTCTAAAACCCTTGTAAATTATATATATATATTTTTAATATTTTGATACACGGGGTTTAGCGTTGTTGTCAAGTGACATCACGGAAGACCATCCGTTCTAGTGTCATACATTCGTTACACTGAAACAAATATATTGCGTATCATTTGACATACCATACATATACGTTCAGAATTGACAAATACCGTTAATAATATATCTACAGAGTGCCCCTATACGTCCGCACGGCCACAGTTTTAATTCAATAACAGGTTTTCTCATGCAGTCTACACTATACAAGTCGACGCAAAGGCTCTCTCATTATGACATGTTTTGCATCTGCAGTGTTCCGCTTCGATGATTGAAAATTGCATTACATCGCTTACATCCGCGTGACAAACCTCTCAAGTTTTTGAGGAATTTGGCTCTTCGCTGGCAAGTTTAATCGTCCACCGTCGTCGTCGTCCGTAATGAATTTTACGCTGTAATTAGAGTTATATTCCGAAGATGACTATTTGCACATTACGTGTGGCGTATTCATATATTGTTTTTCAGAAATTGAGGAGGTCAACTGGTCTCAAATCTCGCTCTTCTATATTCATAATGATTTCTCTAACCAAAAATTGGCACATTCCCTCTTGCACGATGAACAACAAACATCTCCGTAATTAAGCGAGAAATAGCAATTCCCATAGTGACCATCTCTATACGATCTAATAGTAATAGAGCAGCATATCGCCGCCAACTTTTTCACATTCACACAGTTTAACGTGCAGTGGAGACGATGTAGCGTTTAGGTCACGGTTAAAGTGGCCAACTTAATGAGACGAGTTTTACGCAAAAGAAATGTCTAAACAGAAATAAATGAGTTTGCTTATTTTTGAATGTGGATAAGCGATGCGTATTCTCGATCGAAGCATGCATGGATGTCACGAAAACGAACTCTTTTGAAATTTCTGCGTAAATTACCAAAACAAACGTCGCATGTTACTATATCTTTGTCGTTTGTAAGTGAAACAACATGTGCCATACTAAGTTTAAGCTAGTTTATACTAAGACAAAGTAAAGCGACTGTAATATTGAAAAGGAAGTAATCAAAATAAGAAAATTCTTTGCCCGATGAAAGAAATGAAAGGCAAAGCGATCAAATGTCTTTGTAAACCAGTGATCCATTTTATAACTTCATGATTGCCACAAATTCCCACAATCCATTGAAATTTTGCTTTTTCATGTCGCAATATCTTAAATAGCAACTTTCAATTTCACTTTCAACTAAACGAAATTATAGGATATGGCCTACTGCATGGGCGGCGATCCTGGGGGGGGGGGGGAGGGGGGATATATCCCCCCATGAAAATGGGTGGAGGGGATGTAATACACCATATCCCCCCCACCAAATGCCAGGGATAAGAATATTTTCATGCCTACATTTATGCATCATCGTGAATGTAAGGCTCTTTTTTAGCTTCATTTCTCGCCTACCATAAACGCAGTGCGATCTTTTCAAATAAACCGTCTTTATAAAGCAAGAATAGTTGACTGTAGGCTTCATTGGCCCTATAACAACAAAATGTATTATTGCGCCCACGGTATTGATATATATATAGTACATATATGCACCCTCATAGTATTCATATAGGCCCTATAGTAGGCCTACACACGTACACGTTCCCTCGAACCGCTGAGAATCTCATGTTACCAGGGCAATGCTTAATACACGTTTCACCTGGATGCCCTAGCAATCGGTACCTAGGAATGTAACTATGTGTAATTGTGTATTGCATGTGTATAGGCCTATAATAGCCTGCATGAGGCCATTTTCTTCATCGAAAAATATAAAAGAGCTCTCCGGCGAAAATTCTAACGTAGCGCCTGAAACAAGATTGACCGGGGCAAGTTTCCCAAAATAACACCCGAAATTAAAAAAAAAGTATTTTGGATCCTGATTATGAGATATTTCGGACATGATATCCCTATTTTAAAGTTGGGTATATGCCGCTTGGAAACCTCGGGAAGTGCCGTTTCCGGCCATCTAGAGGGTTTGTAAATCCCAAAATTTTCTTGTACGCTTCGCGCCAATTCATGGTGGCGCTACGCTTAGATAGTCAACAAGGTCATATCCCCCCCCCCCCCACTCGGAAGTACGGATCGCCGCCCATGGCCTACTGATGCATAATCAACATTTTTTTGAGCTATTACATTACTATTTGGATGTGCAAAGTAAACAATTCGAGATAGAATGTCGAAATTATTAGATAGACTGTCCAAACTTTGTGATAAGACGCAGCGGTACTTCGAGATCAAATATCGAAATAGCAATATAAAACATCAAACTGCGAAAATAATCGTCACAATTCCGTAATTAAAAATCGATAAGAGAGATAAAACGTTTAAATTCCGACTTCACAATCTATTTCTTTGTGTACTGGGCCATCTTGTCATGTACACATTTTTATCCCATCGCTCCCATAAAGAGGATGAGATATTGTAGTTCCTTTACAGTTGGACCATATACAGCTGTGTCGGTTGCCACATGGGCGTCAGCAGGTTTCAGAAAGTGAGGGGGACACTATACTATCTAAGCGGAGCGCCACCATTGGTTGGCGCGTAGCGTACCAGAAAATTTTGGGTACATAAGACCCCCTAGATCGCAGGAGACGGCCTTCCTGAGTCGTTTTTAGTTACATCAGAACCAGTGAGGAGAAATTTTGTCTCACAAAACTAAATTCCGACAGAAAGTACTGGTAGAAAGATGCCGTTCTGACACCAAGGGAGACAAATTACACAGCGTCCATCTCAAACGAAATATTGAAAAAGTGGCGCCGTCACCTCCGGGATGAGTGGAGTGGTATATATAATACATGCATGTAGGTGCGAGACGTCAGTTGTTATGTGCCCAGGTACTTTAATAATAATAATCAGAAAAAGGCACCGCGCGCAGAGCGTGTGTAGCGCCTAGCCGACACTCAACAATAAAGATCTACCATATCCGGCGAATACATGTAGCCTTAATTACTTAACCCCTACACCCCTATTCGTCCGTCCAGTCCAAGGGACTGGAGGTAGTGATATGAACATAGTAACTCATCACCATCTACCTGTATGGCTTACCTAATCCCTTGGAACCCATACAAACAACATGTGTGCAAGATTCAATACACTTTCGAATGGTCTCCCCCCCGAACGAATTAAATGGGCAGATTTAGGATATTGGGAGAATGGGAGATAAATGACGGTGCAAGTGATAGATAGCAGGGGCCCAGGGAGTCCAGATTTCTTGACCTTAAACAGAAAATCGCGCATATGCATGTGATTTTTTTTAATAACTACTCTGAAAAGTGGGTGGGACAAATGATATGATATTCCCTCCACTTTTGAAAGTGGGGGGGGGGGACATGTCCCCCCGTCCCCCACCTGTTAACGCCAATGGGTTGCCATAGCAACATTTGCAATGATATTGTCTAATTTCCTGAGTACCTACTCCCTGGAAGGGGTGGGGGTTGTATTCAATGGTGGGGTACCTCAAGGTGACCGGAAATATATGACAGAGGGAGGGGTCAAAACGTGCCCGTATGTGTGTGGATGTGCGTAAATGCGTGTGTGTGTACAACTTTGTCGCAAAAACTCCTTAACGGCTGGCCCGACTTTCCTTGAACCTGAGGACAAGGAACCCGGGGTGAATTTTGTGTCTCGCAATCCCTCCGGAACGCTCAAATTGAGTAAAAATCAAGTTTTTGCCATAACTCCAAGGGGAAACATGGAATTGCCATCAATCCTTCACAGATACGATAGAATGCATAGAAATATCAAAATGTGTGGTTGCCATGGGCTCTGAGGTCAAAGGTCACATGGCTAAAGGTCACATCTATATTTGTTAGCGTCATTTTGTGTCAAAACTCGTCCTCAACATCTGTGCCGATTTTCTTCAAACTACATGAAATTGATCGGACGTGCCTTAGTCAAGAAACCGGAATAATTGAGACAATGTTCTTTGTTTGAATATACAAACTATGTACACATCTCAACGCGAACAGTGTGATTGAGTGTGACCTTAAAACTCTCGCGGAACTAGCCTATAGAAAACACTCGATACGTAGCATACCATTCGGCGGTCCCGATCAGTTTTGATAAACCGAGCGTTATTGCACTCTTTCTCAGTGATCCGACGGAAATCATTTCCCAGGGAAAGAGGGTCCATCATCGTCCCACCCACCCACCATACGCCCTACTGAGTGACGCCCCTGGTCAAAATAGCTTATAAGAAAACTGCAGTCGTCATTATTAGTCAAGTTGTAATTTAAATTTGCGTTCCTCGATAATTCTTCCATTCGGACGGCGCAGCTTATATCTTTAAATTTTAGCGAGAGAGATTAATTACTTGTTTTCGCGTCAAATGACAACTTCATCTTCGAGTCCATCAAATGAGTCTACGAAATGAGTTTTACGAAACAGTATGCCTTCATAAAATGCTATAGGACTGCATTTGCCTGTAGTGTAGGTGATAGGGATCTACCATTTATTGATAACACACGGGCTTAACATGGGTTGTTATGAAATAACTATTTGTAGAAGATAAATGGCCAAATTATGATGTACAAGTGGTTGGGTATAGCAGTGGCGGAGATTTCTTGTCAGAAGTGGGGGGGGGGGGGGGTTGCAGGCCATTGATGAAATAAAAAGTCATAACTACTGGCTCACTATCTAAGTGGAGCGCCACCATAAGTTGGCGCGAAGTGCACAAGAATTTTTTGGCAAATATTGCCTCCCAGATTGCAGTAAATGGCACTGCCCAGGCCTTGAAAAGCTGCATTTAACCAGGGGCGTATGCAGGATTTTCTAACCCGGGGGCGCGTATTACTATCTAAGCGGAGCGCCACCATTGGTTGCAGCGCAGCGTACAAGCAAATTTCTGGTTTTGGTACCCCCAGATCACCGGAAATGGCACTTCTCGGGCTTGAAACTGACCAACCATATGTACACTTTTGCCTGAGAACCAAGTTTTTTCCAAATACTTTTTTTTCTCATCTATAACCTTTTTGAAGATTGTCACCAGTCACACATCATGTTCGACTTCATCACATATCCTGTGGATCATTGCTTTTGTAGGTGATTCTTCATCGCGGCCCACAATATCCGTCAGCCCCACTGTTCAGAATTTGAAAATTCACAATTCTCGTGAATAAAATCACTTCAAAACATACCCATAATGTTGCACAAAATATCATCTATGGACAACCGATATAGATAAACCTCCTTCAAACCCTAACAGACGGGTCAAAATTGCACGAATATGAAGAAGTATGATGAAGAATGTTGGTTAGGGAATTTTCGAAAATTCAGACGGCTACTAAAAAAATTCGTTGAAGGAAATAAAAATATACCAGATATTTCCGAAACCGAACACTTCACACATGGACAGTTTTGAGCATGGGCGCAGATCAGTCTTGGATAATGGTGGGGACGTGTGTCTGTTCTATGACACTATCTAAGCGGAGCGCGACCATGGGTTCGCGCGTAGCGTACGATTTTTTGGGCAAATATTATACCTCCCAGATCGCCGGAAATAACACTTCCCAGACCTAATGATGCTCCTAAACCTCCTTAAGTTTTAGATCTCATGGCTTAGAAATTTAGTTTGGAGAAATTTATGGACGTCTGCAGAAAGAAAATCAGGGGACAAATAATCCAAGTAGACTTTTGTATATACGATGGGTCTGGGGTCCTCTCCCAGAAAACAAATATAGACTGCACAAATGCGATTTCCGTCCTATATTTAACAGCTGTGGATAAAATACAATAAAATGAGAACTGCTGCATGTCATTTGCACAATGCTGGATCAAACTGCGCCAAAGTTCAATACAGGGGAACTTGAAATGCGGCTATTCGTCAAGACAAATTGGTGGTGACACGGTATATCATGTCCCCACTACTGAAAAGGTTGGCGGGGACGCGTCCCGCTGTCCTCACCAGGATCTGCGCCCATGCTTTGGAGGCTGTTTATCGTGGAACGCCATTTTCATGCTCACTGATATGATGTGATATCTGCTGTATGCTTTACAAATTCGAATAATTTTGTCACTGTTCCTCTTTCTCTTCCCGTTTTCTTGCCGTATTTTCTACTCCATCCTTTTCTCTCTTTCTTCTTTTTCTTTTCCTTCCTTCACCTCGTTGAAGTTGGCAAGTGTATACAGTTCCAAAGCTATTGTGGGGTGAAGTTAGCGCTATGAGCTATAGTTCCAATGCGCAAGGTGGGGGAAAGGGGCTAGAAATAATGTGTGGGTCAATTCTAACTCGGTTTTCGGTCGTTAATTGTTGATGTAGCCTACCAGGTAAAAGGTTGATATGACTTTAACAATTTCAAATTTAATAATTTGATTTATTATGCCATTTGGAGCACATAACATAGGCTATAACAGAACATTACTGGCAAAAACTAGGGGGAGTTGATTGTGTGGGCCAACCCCCCCTCTTCAAAAAGTGGGGGGGGGGGGTTAAACCCCCCCCCACCCCCCCCCCCTGTTTCTCCGCCACTGGGGTATAGCATTATAGCCATACTCAACTAGGTACTTTGTTTTATAACGGTTGTGTACTTTTATTGGGGTACTTTTCGAGAGCAATGAGACGGTATTCCGTGTTACTCAGGTAGCAATGGAGCTGGTGCTTATAATGGAATCGGTGCAAATGAAACATGAGATGCACATTGTCCAATGTAGTCTGCATAGCATAGATGTAATTACTAACAAGTTAGAGAACGGTAACTTTAATTCATCAAATATAACTGTCTCTAGCATGCCACTTTGCCATTTTTACGGCATTTTCCTGACCCAACATTTTGTTGCATGCATATACTTTATACAATTCCAGCATTACTTCTTTACCCTTTAATAGCTATTACGACTTACTAGAGATGTAACAGTCCCCCCCCCCCCCCCCGTCTTTATACGCATCGAAGTGGTAGGATTGATCGATACTCGCGCAGTTACTCTGACTACACTGTACTGTGGTCCTTAACATTTTCTTTTCTCTCCTTAGACACTTCTTCAACGACTGATCCATGACGGGTAACCAAAATACTGAGGCAAAGTTAATAGCAACAAATCCAGTTCGAGCCTTCTGCAAAGTATTATTCATTTTCTCTAAAGAGGCATATTACTGGGGTTTTTTGTTCCGGGTAAGTACCAGAATCGGAAATAAATTCCAACGTACGCAGTTTCTCTCGAATTGTAAATAAGTTTGGATGCAGTGGTATTCAGGTTCTTTTGTTGGGGTGGGGGGGTGGGGTGGGGTGGGGGTATTAGAATACTATTTAAGGATTTCCAGTTATGTTAAAATCATATTTTCTTCTCATCGTGTAAACCGCGGCTGTTTGCTGTTTTCACACCATCATAGTTTCACTAGTTGAATTACTTATTTACTTGGAGTACGAATTAAACCTATACACTTTTACTATCACTAATAACTGCTCTAATAGTACTGCAACCCTTTATTTATTTATTTTTTAAATATTATGTACAGCTGCACAGGATGGAATTTGAGAACTTTTCAAGAACTTATCACCGAGACTATATACTTAATCCTTAATTACGTCACTGCACTCATTTTCCTTTCTTCTTATGTTTTTTTACCACCTAAGCTTCCTGTTTAGAAATTGTTTGAAATTTATGCAGTAATATACTGAAATTGTATGTTAGTAACAAAATGAAACAGATTTTCAGTAACAACCATTGTTTACTTTCAACTGCAAAAAGGGACGCTAATTTATGGCACCCGCTAACCGTCGGCCTACAGCAGACGACACTAACACAAGATTGAGTGACTTATTAAGTAACTTCGATAAATACCCCTTCTTTTAATGACATAAGCATGCATGCCGTTTGGGAGATTGCCAACAACTTGACGCTGTTCATACCTTAGTGTTGTTATTTACTCGCCACGCTGCTAATATTTCTTTTATTTTTGGTTGGTTGGAATGAAAAAAAGGGAAGGGTGACATGTACTCCCCACAGCCACTGGCTCCGCGCCTGGAGCACCATAAGTAATAGGAGTGTTTCAGTTATCTGTGCGTGCACCATTTTCCCTTTCCTCCGTTCCCACAACTTGTTTCGTAATCAGCCTTTAAAAAATACGTCTTCTTTGAAATCTTCCAGTGGGGAGACATATTATTATAGTTTGCGCAAAGAAAATACACACCACAACAACCCATGATTTGAAATTCAATTTATATTCCGAAAGTCTGATTTCCAAACAGTTTACTTATAGCCTTCATACCTACTAAATATGTATATAGTATATGTACATTTGTAGCTGGCACCAGGTGGCTGCCCAGATGACGTCTGATCCCTCGGACTGGAACATTATCGCAACTTATTACAGAGTTGTGTTATGGCTATTTGAAATTAGCTGACATATACTCACAGGAGTTAATATATGTGGCAGTCATTTTACAATAAGAACATTTTGGAGCAAATTTGCATAGCTAATTCAAGTCAGATCTGTAAATTTTGATGTGAGTGTCGTTTGTTGTTAAATGCCAATTCCTACATATGTACACATACACATGAAATAAAGAAAGTTCAACGTGTACTCCAAAAGAAATTAATACTAAACAAAAGCAGAGAAATTAGATATATGCAGAATATGTAAATCACATTGAAAGAATCACAAGAGAGGGAAAGGCCTCTTAGACCATAATCTATATTGGCAAATCGTGCCAGGGGTATGGGGGCCTATTTGGAACGAGGTTTTCCGATACGGAGGTTGGTAACTGTGGAGGAAGTGAGTAGTTCTCACATCGTATGTTGTACAATTCTGACAAAGTAAAGTAGGCCTTTCAACTGGGAACCACATCTTTACCATCCTGGACTAGTAGTGCTTGCTTTCAATGTTTCCGTATAACCAAATATCTCATGATAAATGCTTTAGGTGGTATTTACATCAACTAAACGTTTCCCTTCAGTTATGTTCCTATACCAACCCACGCCTCCCCCTCCCCTACCCCCTCCCCATGTCTTAGGATTAGGCTCGTGACCTCCGGAAAATGTCATGTTATAGATCCAACAGTGAAACTATCAAGAACCTCAATCTGAAACATTATCTATATGTGGAAAGTAATGAAGCATATCTTGTCTCTTTCTTGAGGAAAATCACATACGTTTATTAACAGAGTCTGGTGGGTTCGCTGACATCCTCAATACTGTATGCAATTATAAAGGTGGGGTCGCTAACGGATGTACAGTGAAACTGTACCTCACGAGAAAGTACAAGGAAATAAAAACGTAATTAAGCGTATACTGAGTAATGAAAAACTTATGAAACAATTTGCTTGAATATGGAATTACATTTAGTGCTTGGACAACAGCAAGAAACAACATCTGAGTATTATAGAACTAAAGTCATTAAAGTTATTTACTTCTAACGTCTACGTCATATTCATATTCAACCGAACGGAATTTGCGTTCCCATCATTCCAGTGGAACGTTCCATGCATACGGTTAAACAAGATGGAGATGTAAGCGCAATTTAACATATATCTCCGTTGGATAGAAAACGGAAAACGTATCTAAGAGTATGGAATTATATGGTTTGAGTTCAAGTTTTGTCCGACTTCTAATATGCTGTAAAGTATAACCATAATAAACTCCGTCTAAAGAACAACGAAATTTGCGCGAAATCCACGAAACTGGCGTCGTCTATTTGATCGGAATTCGAGCTTTACTTCATGGTCGTAAGTAATTCTAAAATTCGGACGCTTTCCACAATATCGTTTCATGTCACCAGTGTTGAGATCCGTTATCTGTGAAAGAAAATAATAATAATAATTACATCATTAGTTTCTGTGAATTATGTATTTAATTAATACAGCATTTTCAGCATACACAAAAGAGTTTGTTGGTAAGATAAAGTTTTTATCCGTCTCTGGTATTTCCTATTGCCTACTCACCAACAGCCAATCGCTGCATCCATCATTTGTATTTGGTTGAAGTTGAAATCTTTTGAAACTAATTTCAATATGCTTCCCTTCTTCGGCAAATATCCAGGTATTACATAACGACCTCCTGGGATATGGTCTGGGAAACCTAGGAGTTTGGAAAGTACCAGATGTTCGGCCGTTGGTAGTAATAAATGCTGCATCACAAGCTGTGTGAGAAAATGAAACAAAAAACAAGTATTATGTAGACATAATCTAAGATACACTTAGATTGATAAAGAATTCAAAACCATACAGGAGCAATTTGCAAAGGTGATAATATAAAAACATACATTGTCACCCTCTGATGTCTTTATATGTCTACTACAGCCTGATATAAAATGCAGTGACAAAGTTGGTACAATAAATTAATTTTGAGGATGTCTACTATGAAGGAACACCCCACACCCACCCACCCACCCCCCACGCACACACTTAAACCCCTTAACTCTACTGCTTTACAGCCATGCAAGAATAGTGTGTGACGGTTTGTGTTGTCCATACCGTGAACTAAATGAGCCATCGAGTAATTCGCTGTCAATTGCTATAAGAACATTCATTTCATTCAGCACAAGGACCGATTGTAGAATATTATAAGATCTAATCATTATCTCGTAAAGCAACGGATGCACAGTGATGAAAAATAACAACAACAAGAAAGAACATTCCCAAACCTACCTCCTGGGCAGACATCTGAAAGACACTCCTGTGATATTGATGGTCTAGTAATGGCATCACAATTATCACTACCAATAACTGAAGATCCGAGCCTACAAGTCAGCTCCCTAAATTGTATTCCCTTTCCACAGTTTACAGAACACTGCAGTGTGAAATGAAGTGAAAATGTGAAGTCATTGATGAAATGCCCTTTAGCATTAAACTTGACACGGGGTAACTAGCGGGTCCGGGAGAATTTGGAAGAGGCGGGAGAATATGAGACGATATTTTCTCGTATTCCTACTAGACATAATAACAAATGAAGGTTGCATAAGGTGGCTCTTTCTAAAAGATTCAACATAAAAATTGTCGAATAAATCATTAAATCAATGCATATACCTTTGTCTACGGGGATATTAGAAACAAAGGCGGGGTCTCCCATCCAAGCATATCGATTTCAATCATTAAGGTCTTTGCTACTGTGCAATTCCGTTCGTTCTCCACCAAAAATACATGCATTCTTACAATGCTGATCTATTAAAATGTCTTAAACGATTGTCAATCGACTAATGAGACTATATTTCAATTCATAAGATTTCAATAACAAGACATGATTGTAGGTTTAATGCGGGTTACTTACTGGCCCATAAGGTCCTGCATACCAGAATGGAAGACAATCACCGAGATTACAAATTCCCTCCGTGTCTGGCTTCGTGCTTAAACAATGGTTGTCACTGACAACTTCGAGATTGTTCTCGCAACGGACTGATCTAGTCTGCGTTCCTACTCCACAGGTCGTTGAACATTCTCCGAATCCAAGAGCGACCCACCGACAGCTTCCGACATCACAAATTCGTTGTGTCGGTGGCTTAGTTGACGGATCACACATACTATCAATAACCACAGTCGAATCTAATCGGCAAGTTACTGTTCGTGTTTGTATTGCAGTATCGCAGATTGCATCACACTGGGATTGATATATTAAAGCAAGGAAAGCGACAAAGATTTAAACAAAATGATATATATATATATATATATATATATTATATATATATATATATATATAGATATATATATATATATATAGACATATATATATACATATATATATATAAATATATATATATATATACATATATATATATAGAGAGAGAGAGAGAGAGAGAGAGAGAGTAGGTTGGCGTCTATCTTGGCGCAGAGTGCTCTATGTCCATTGGACAGAGCGTAATATATGTTGATACTAGATGAGACTAGTGGAACACTAGTAGTTGTTACTCGGAGTTTCACGCGTTATAGCGATCTTCAGACAGAGTTGTCTGAAGATCGCTATAACGCGTGAAACTCCAAGTAACAACTACTAGTGTTCCACTAGTCTCATCTAGTATCAATATATATATATATATATATATATATATTGCTGATTGTATGTCCAAATGATATATATATATATATATATTATATATATATATATATAGATATATATATAGATATATAGATATATATATACATATATATATAATTTATATATATAAATATATATATATATATATATATATATATATATTGCTGATTGTATGTCCAGAGGTTCATAACCGGTAAAGGAAGGTCGTAATTCCACTGTGGCGTTTGTCACCTATATCGAACAAATCTAGTTCTGTTTTTGGTGACAAATATGCCTTACTCTAGAGATCAAACATGATGCTTAACAACACGAAATCATTTGTGATTCCTAAAGTCGAAAAAGATACTTTGAACGGACTTTGTAAAATGAAATGACGGTAAACGATAAAGGCAAAATGAATATATATAATTGAAATTGTAGTGAGTTGGAGAATCCAGAATAGTGAAAAAACTTCCAGCCTCCATCGGGATTCGAACTCTGGCCTCCCTTCAGATGCGGACACCTAGCCACTAGGCTATGGACGCTGATCGTACGTCCGGAAGTTCGAAACCGATAATGAAGGTCGTAATTCCACTGTAGGCATAC
Source organism: Apostichopus japonicus (assembly GCF_037975245.1). Taxonomy (NCBI): domain Eukaryota; kingdom Metazoa; phylum Echinodermata; class Holothuroidea; order Aspidochirotida; family Stichopodidae; genus Apostichopus; species Apostichopus japonicus. Next base: position 1,129,939 of record NC_092583.1, read on the forward strand.
ATATCAACCTACAATTGACCAATTTTTTAACATTAGCATTGGTACTTACCATCCAACCACTTCAACGACTATTAAAGTCGACATAATTTTGATGAAGCAAAGCAGTAATACATGTGCCAAATTTCAATGATAGTGACATAACAAAAACGCTTACTTCACCGAAGGTATCGTCGATTGACCAGTCAGGACAGTTTGCTCCATTACAATTGGCTGTTGTTGCTGGTTTTGGATCATTACAGTTTGAGTCTTGTACCATACCATTGTTATTCCTACACTCAACTGTTCTCGTTTGTGTTCCCGTACCACACGTTACCGAGCATGCTCCATATTCATCTGTGAACCAGTTACAACTTCCGACATCACAACTTCTATCTGTGTCCGGTTTAGTTGATGGATCACACATGCTATCGACCACAACAGAGCCATCCATACGACAGGTTACGGTTTGAGTTTCCACTCCAGCACCACAGGTGGCGTCACACTAGAAGGAACAAATCGTCGAATAAAGGTAAATGACGCTGTGATCACTTAGTCTAGATAACCTAGATAATGAAGAGTAGTAACATTCATACTTTATTGCAATGATGGTATAACCTCATAAAGAAAAACTTACTTCACCGAAGGTATCATCGATCGACCAATCAGGACAGTTTGCTCCATTACAGTTGGCTGTTGTTGCTGGTTTTGGATCATTACAGTTTGAGTCTTGTACCATACCATTGTCATTCCTACACTCAACTGTTCTCGTTTGTGTTCCCGTACCACACGTTACCGAGCATGCTCCATATTCATCTGTGAACCAGTTACAACTTCCGACATCACAACTTCTATCTGTGTCCGGTTTAGTTGATGGATCACACATGCTATCGACCACAACAGAGCCATCCATACGACAGGTTACGGTTTGAGTTTCCACTCCAGCACCACAGGTGGCGTCACACTAGAAGGAAGAAGTTTTGGAATAAAGGTAAACGACGCCGTGCCCACAAACTCTAAATAACCTATATAGATAATGAAGAGTAGTAACAGTCATACTTTATTGCAATGATGATATAACCTCATAAAGAAAAACTTACTTCACCGAAGGTATCATCGATCGACCAATCAGGACAACTTTCCTCATTACAGTTGGCTGTTGTTGCTGGTTTTGGATCATTACAGTTTGAGTCTTGTACCATACCATTGTTATTCCTACACTCAACTGTTCTCGTTTGTGTTCCCGTACCACACGTTACCGAGCATGCTCCATATTCATCTGTGAACCAGCTACAACTTCCGACATCACAACTTCTATCTGTGTCCGGTTTAGTTGATGGATCACACATGCTATCGACCACAACAGAGCCATCCATACGACAGGTTACGGTTTGAGTTTCCACTCCAGCACCACAGGTGGCGTCACACTAGAAGGAACAAATCGTCGAATAAAGGTAAACGACGCTGTGCTCACTTAGTCTAGATAACCTAGATAATGAAGAGTAGTAACAGTCATACTTTATTGCAATGATGGTATAACCTCATAAAGAAAAACTTACTCCACCGAAGGTATCATCGATCGACCAATCAGGACAGTTTGCTCCATTACAGTTGGCTGTTGTTGCTGGTTTAGGATCATTACAGTTTGAGTCTTGTACCATACCATTGTTATTCCTACACTCAACTGTTCTCGTTTGTGTTCCCGTACCACACGTTACCGAGCATGCTCCATATTCATCTGTGAACCAGTTACAACTTCCGACATCACAACTTCTATCTGTGTCCGGTTTAGTTGATGGATCACACATGCTATCGACCACAACAGAGCCATCCATACGACAGGTTACGGTTTGAGTTTCCACTCCAGCACCACAGGTGGCGTCACACTAGAAGGAAGAAGTTTTGGAATAAAGGTAAACGACGCCGTGCCCACAAACTCTAAATAACCTATATAGATAATGAAGAGTAGTAACAGTCATACTTTATTGCAATGATGATATAACCTCATAAAGAAAAACTTACTTCACCGAAGGTATCATCGATCGACCAATCAGGACAACTTTCCTCATTACAGTTGGCTGTTGTTGCTGGTTTTGGATCATTACAGTTTGAGTCTTGTACCATACCATTGTTATTCCTACACTCAACTGTTCTCGTTTGTGTTCCCGTACCACACGTTACCGAGCATGCTCCATATTCATCTGTGTACCAGCTACAACTTCCGACATCACAACTTCTATCTGTGTCCGGTTTAGTTGATGGATCACACATGCTATCGACCACAACAGAGCCATCCATACGACAGGTTACGGTTTGAGTTTCCACTCCAGCACCACAGGTGGCGTCACACTAGAAGGAAGAAGTTTTGGAATAAAGGTAAACGACGCCGTGCCCACAAACTCTAAATATCCTATATAGATAATGAAGAGTAGTAACAGTCATACTTTATTGCAATGATGATATAACCTCATAAAGAAAAACTTACTTCCCCGAAGGTATCATCGATCGACCAATCAGGACAACTTCCCTCATTACAGTTGGCTATTGTTGCTGGTTTCGGATCATTACAGTTTGAGTCTTGTACCATACCATTGTCATTTCTGCACTCAACTGTTCTCGTTTGTGTTCCTGTACCACACGTTACCGAGCATGCTCCATATTCATCTGTGAACCAGTAACAACTTCCGACATCACAACTTCTATCTGTGTCTGGTTTAGTTGATGGATCACACATGCTATCAACCAAAACAGAACCACCCAGACGACAGGTTACGGTTCGAGTTTCCACTCCAGCACCGCATGTGGCGTCACACTAGATGGAAAAAATCATAAAATAGAGGTCGTGTTTATAATAGGAAGGTGCAATCAGGAAGGTAATCACGATGAAAGCCATTTCTAACATAAATATATCAGAATGTTTGGCATTCTAAAATCCAATAACAGTTCTGGAATCTGCACGAGGTATGTATGTGAGTCAGTTACAACTTTAACGCCATGATGTATATCTGTTGCAGATTGAGCTGATGGATTATTTTGTTATCGTTTACAACAGAATCATCTGTCTGACCTGTTATACTCTTCAAATCTCTACAGGACGAAAACTGTTATCGTTGCTGTATTGATAAAAAGGCGATATGGAAACATCTCTTTCCTGAAACTATCAGAATTTAATGAGGTCGTATTCACATTCCTGAACTTGAGGGTTGGGAATGAACAGACGATGTTGAATTAACGTATATCCTTATCGTTTCTTTGCATAATATCATTTGCACTTCGTAACTTAGTTTATTCGACATTATTACCATCTTAGACATTTTGTCTCTGTTTTGACATAGTTTCCTTGAACATTTGGTTATTCTCTATGCACAATTTTTATAAATAGGAAAGAAACATATTGCCATAACAACCGTTATCAGGTATATTTCGAACGACAACAGGAATTGTCGCAAACTTTGAAACCTGGTACTTGCAAAGCCTTTGACACCTGTGCCGGCAATTGATCTCGAAAATAACCTTTAAAATCCAAACGGAAGTGTGCAAACCGTTAAGGTTCATTATTGACGTCAAACACCCAATCTGGAATACAATAAAAAATCTCAAAGAAAAATTAATGGAAAATCAATAAATTCGCTCACATCACCAAAAGTATCGGTAAACCATAACGGACAAATGCCAACGTTGCAATTCGTGACAGTGTTAGGCTTGGAACCAACGTTTGTCTCACAAAGACCATCATCAACTTGAGAGACAACGAAGTTATTTACTTCTGTGCAGGTGACCGTTCTCATTTGTGTGCCATCACATGTTGCAGTACAGTCTCCATAGTCTTCAACATCCCAGCTGTTGTATGAACAAAAAATGTCGTAAAAAGTCAAAATGATTAAATATAAACTGGCCAATTGGAGATTGCAGACATAAGACTCTATGTGACCTACCGTTGGCGTCTGGTGCTTACAGTCGTTTGAGAAAAGTCATTTCAATTCAAGGTAGATAAAATTATGATTACTAACGTTTGGCAACTTAAGATGCCAAAGGCTTTTAAAGCATCGTTTACACTTTCTATCTAACACATACGAATTTCTGAAAGGTTAGAATGAAACATGAAAATGTAAAACAAAATGAAATTGATTCATTAGGCGCATGCATTTGAAACTCTTTTGTGACTGTAACATGTCGATAACCTTGATGTTCTGATTAAGGTTCAAATCATCCACCGAGGAAGATAATTGCCGCACACACAGTTAAACTGCAATTAATTTTTTTATGTCATGTAACTTTGGCTACTCAAGATGCCAAAGGATTTAATTTTAAGTATATTTTACAATTTTGATCTAAACGTACGACGTTCTGAAAGGTGAGAATGAAACAGAAAGTACGACGAAATGTTTCATGTATTATGCTTCAATGGACGCATGTATGTGAAACTGTTTTGTGACTATATCTGGCAGTAACATATATAGTGATAAAATTATATAATCTTGATGATTGAACTGATAAATAGCCTTGGTTTTGTCAGTTTTGTACCAATCATCCACAGAGGAAGATATACTGCAATGAATTTTAACTTCATGGAACTTTGGCAGCTAAGCAAACATTCTGCAGTTATTACATCTAGTTCTGATTCAAAATATCCCTATTAAATCAGCGACTACGTTCTAGGACTAAATGAATTCCTAAATACTACCATGCAAAATACTCACTATAGTAACAATGTTTATTTGTTGAGTTACCTACGAATACTAGTATACATCATACCCGTCGTATAACATTAGAGTATAATTGAAATCAAGTTTCGATAAGGTTAGCCTGTTTACGAAAACTTCAACTTGAAAATATTCACACGTATGTCAAGCAAATGATGTAATGTAGATGCTGCAGGTATATTCGGAGGATCATGAGAAGTTGAAAATGGTACATACTATTTTCACTTTGCCCAAATTTAAGGAATATGTTATAGTGGCTAACTAAATCCACCTGAAAAGTATTTCTTCTGATAACTGAACTTACATAACTTCTTCCATGGCCACTGATTTGCAGTCCAGTATGTAATGCGACGTATTGTATTACAGACAGGTTAGATAAGCCTTGAGTTGACAAAGCATAAACACATATCTGAATTGTTAGAAATTTCTGCGTGTTAAGTTTAGATATACGTATATATCCTTACTAGTATTGTTGCCTTAGATGAAAGGAGGAATTCGCTGTGAGGTAGGTGAAATGGAATACGTTAACGCGACTTACAAGTATGTAGTTCCCGTCTTAGCAAGACAGTAAGAGTACGTTATCAGATTCTGCACAGGTACCGTTAGATAAACCTCAAACCGCAAGGATTCTGGACTTGGGCCTGTGCTGCGAAATGTTTCCACGACCCCATCAGCTGCATGAAGTATGATGAAGCTTCCCAAGGCTGCTCGAGCACTGGTGTCTATGCTAGAACCACTTCCACGAAAGTACTGCATTGACGAATCTAAACCAGTGATGGCTTGAAACAATAATGGAATAAAACACATGGCATAATATTGGAGGAAATATTAACTGCATAAAACACTCCCCAAAAGGTTTAGAATATGGGTAAGATCCAAGCACTGATAGAAATGCAAACAATGCTTCAGTATTCCACATCCTCTGCCAACGTGAATGATTTGACTCTTTGACGGTGAATGAGGAGGTAAGCTTAAAACTTACCTTCAATATTTGTACGTTTGTAGCTACAATTTAAAGAAGTTAAGTAGTTCGGGTGTTTATTTGTTTCAATTGAGCGTGAAAGAAATGCCTGCAGTTTGTTCGGCTAGTTTTAACTGTTTGTTAGCTTGGGACAGATAGCAAGTAGTTTTTTAACATATTCAATTTATTACTGATGAAATTTATAAGCATATTGTAGTAAATATTTCGACGCTAATTGATAATCGGAATGATGACATTATGGCTCTGTGGCTTAACCAATGAAATGTCTATTTCAAATTGCGAAATATTCAAACTTTTACAATTTTCCTTTTTACGTGTGAATATTATTATGAAAAATGGGTGACGAAAACTTATATTGAACTTAAATCAAATACTAAGTCTCCTGGCTTGTATTCAGTAATGAGATACTGGAAGACTTTGAGCAGAAGCTAGGTTTAATACTCGGCATTCATTCATTACTTTCAAATTTATAAAACCTACGGTTACGGTAAAATTCTATCGGTGATAGTCGATTTCACAGCTTGATGGTATATATAATCCGGCGGGGGGTAGTAGAAAAGGTTCTTTGGCACATTAATTATAGATCAGTTCGTAATGCTACAAGTATGGTTGATGGAACTGATGTTGGGGTCTGTTGGATGATGTTGTAGGCTACTTCTTAGGCAATTCCTTACGGCCAATCTAATTTCTAGCATATCAGTCACTCCTTCCGGGCTAATCTGCTTGCAAGTATAACCAAATAACTTTGCTTCATTTTATATGTGATATGCATAAGTGGTATCACCAGTGTCCTCCAGTTGGGAACATTTCAGAAAAGGAAACATATGTTCAACAATGAATCATACCGTCAGATGTCAAAGTAACTTTATATGGAGTTCAAGCATATACTTAATGATTTGAAGCATGTATTTAATTGCAAAATATGAATTTATACCTACAATAATTCCATTTGAAACGGTCAAGCGTAATTTTTTTTATAAGGAAGGGCTTGTTTTCATCAACGACGGTCACTAATGCAATCAATCTGGAGTAAGCAGTTGGATACGTTTACGTGACCTCAAACTTACATATATGCCTACTGTAAGATTTGCTTCACTTACCAATGTTGTTGCCCAAACCGACATCGTTGTTGATTATTTGGATGGAAGTCGCTCCGCTTGGAATGTCGTCCCAAACGTTGTATTCTAGTAGCAAATATAGACTGTCATTATATACCACCTACATGAAATGACGCAATGTACAGTAACTGTACTAATTAAAATACCAATATCTTCCCACAAAATGGTGTCGTTTAAACAAATGAAACCACTCAACATTGCAACTCACTGATAGTTCTAAAATCGATGCTTACAAGTGTGTCACCCACAATAGTTCTATTTTGTTTCCCTTACACTGTTAAGTCTCACGACTATACAGACAACGGTGGAACTATAAAAGCGAAATTGAATAACGACATCTGTGATGTCAAGGTCTCAATCCTTGGAATATGATCACATAATATCAATTGCGTTAGTAAATATAAGAGATCCATGGTACGGTCTTCGCAAGGGCGAGGGAAGGGTTGGGCTGGTGCCGAGAACATTTGGTCCGTCATAGTCTCCGTCATAGTACATATATTTTTTTTATTTTTTTTATCACTACTTGACATCTAATTTAGGTGGCCAATGTCATATGAAGAATTCTCTCCCTCCCTACCCTTAGATCGCTTGAGTTGCCAGAACACTGATCTGCAACAAATCATCTGGTCCCTCCAAACGGACTGCAAGTGTCCCGAGTGTCTTGCCCCACCATTTAGACGCACATTCCGACCCACATACTTCAACTGAAATGCCGTCAAAGTTCTTACAAAGAAGCTCTCTTGCGAAAAGATGTCGAACCCATTGGTTTAAAGTAGTAACTTGCGTATCTGTTTATTGCCAGCCTGATAACTCACCTCCGGTCGTTCCTGTAGGGAAAGATTCGGTCGTACATGTACAAGAACTTCCATCTCCATTGCAGATGCCACACATATCAAATTCTTTACTGCTGCCCTCTACTCCATCACATCCGAATGTCTATACGTGAAAAAGGTTATGATTTGTATGCATGTATTTCTTTCTCGTTAGCAAATAGACGGTATTCTAATCGATGAAATAGGTTCATTTACACAACATGAAGCATATAAAAACGAGAATTATCTAAGATTACATGCTTAAGGTAACTGTGTTGAAGTTTCAAACTTTAACCTCTGCTGACTTCAAATGACCTTTTGAGCTCCAATTATAACTGAAGAATTTATTTACTTAACATGAATAATCCCCATACTGTTTATGATATATACACATGGTTTCCTCTTTATATATCGTGATTGCAAGGTTGTTACATCTTCCCCTCAGCTGAACTCAAAATGACCAAATGAACTTTGAACTCCACCATAACAAAATAATTCTTGAACTCCATACGGGGCAGCCACATATTAGGTTTGAGATCCGTTCGAACTTCCGCCACACCCACCCACACACACCAAGCAGAGCACGCACAGATGCGCAATCATTATAACAAATTTTATGATTTACAAAGTGCACAGCGCCTCTCACGTCCTCATTTTTCACGCCCCTGTGCCCCGGCCCACGGTTAGATTCGTCCAACACTGCAGCAAACAGATACGCTGTACTCAAAGCCGAAGCTAAAGTGAATTAATCAGAGTCTATGCATGCTAAGTTCTTCAATATCGCCTCCATTACCTTTTTGGAAACATTTCATACTGTAGTTTTGAATTTCAGCTTACCAAACAGAAACCCCGAACACACCGAAGGTATTTTGATTCGTCAGCAATATTGTAATCCCAACATTCTGTTCCATCCGTATTTAATCCGGGGGGCCTTGAGATGTAACCTGCGTTATCCGACCTAAAACAAGGATTTTTGCAGTACTCGGTAACTGCCCGAAGACGAAAAGAAGATTACGGTACGAGGTTAGAATAACAAGAAAAGTGACCGAAGAAATCCCTGAATTTTAATCCGGTTGTAAACGCAATAGTTTACTAAGCTATCTTGGCTGCGATGTCTACGATAATATTTTGTTTTGTATTAATATATATATATATATATATATATATATATATATATAAATGAAAATCGTAATGAGTTGGAAAATCAAGAACAGTGAAAAAACTCTCAGCCTCCACCGGGATTCGAACCACGGGCCTTCCGCTCTGTACGCGGACACCCTAACCACTAGGCTATGGACGCTGATTGTATGTCCAGAGGTTCGAAACCGGTAAGGAAGGTCGTAATTCCACTGTAGGCGTTTTGCCACCTGTATCGAACAATACTAGTTATAATATAATAATAGTAGATATATATATATATATATACATATATATAATATTTTATTAATTTATTAAAATAAAATGTATCACTTACAAGGTAAGAAAGAACGTAAATAGCCAGTCCAGCCGTAAACGATACCGTCAAAGAAAGGCTCATTTGCCGTCTCCAAACATTGTTCGTCTCTGTACCCATCTGGCGACACAGTGCACGACTGAAAGGTTTTAAAATGAAACTGATAGTATAGCAAATTGTCAGGCTATAACAAAGTGCATTCACCCAATTCCCGTTTTTTTTTTCATTATCGATCCATTGTTGGGATCTTAATTAAAATCATCTTTCTTCTTCGAAAAAGGATGAGCTTTTAGCCATAATTCACAACACATCAAAATGGCTTTCCTTTTCAATGTGTTTTTTTATAATTGAAACTCCCTGCAGAATCAAAACCGCTATTAATTAAATGAAGTATTCTACCACATCGATCAAAAATACAAAACTTTGTTACTGTCAACATGTCGCGCTACCATGCGTTGTACATTTATTAGCAGCGTACGCAATGGGGCAGGCATGACCCATCTACATCGTCGGTCGCGCATTTTTCCACCCGATGCACACAGAGAACACAGTTACTGCTGTTAATCTTAAAGTTTTGTATCAAAGTAGAAACTAGATTGTGCTATAAATCGGTAGCATGTGCTATTAGGATTACAATAAGAACAGAGCATATGTATAATTCCAACAAATCCAGTTGTTGGTATTTGTTGGGATTTCACATATCCTCACAGTTCTTACTGTAAACCTAGTAGAGCATACTACCATTTATCAGATTTGTAAGCAAAATCCAGTATTTACTGTGGTACAAAACTTTTAAGATTTACAGTAGTTACTGTAATCTGTGTGTGAATCAGCTGACTTTTCAACATTCAGTCCAGTAAGAATTAGTCCATGCATGCCTATACGGGCACAGAATTCCCCCGAGGATCGATGCATTGGATAGCACGCTCTTGCGTTAAGATGTAACTATACACCTAAAGTAATTTCTAAATGTGCCCGAGAATGCACCTTTTGTTGTCTATAAACTTCAAGTTTCAGCGAAAGCCCTCCCCCCCCCCAGAAGACCATTTTACAGCCAGTTTAATGGACCCAGGCCGAACCACTTCCTTTATACAATCATTGATCTGCCTCCGGCCCTTCCATATAGCTTCATGCACCTATAAATAAATCTGGACAAATTTAGAATTTGCCCCTTCCCCACCTATGAAGTATATTGTAGTCAATGGGATTTACTATAGTAATAGTTCTCCTCTTCTTTTAATTGTTTTTGTAATCTTGAAACGCTGAGTGCATGACTCGCCTAAGGCACTGAAAATTACGGAGTCGTCCCTGCCTTCTATATTACCGATCAAAACCTTCGTAACGTCATTTTGAAAGTGTGAATAAACCATGTCAGCACGATAGAGTTAGTATTTTTGGTAAAATGTATAACTTTGTCGCTAACGTAGCTTTAAAAGATGAATGCTAACGAATCATTTGAGCAAGTAATGCGTTTAGCTATACACGTTAATGATTTGCGTTGACTCAGATAATAGCTGATTTAAAATAACGGTTTGTGTACCAGAGCCATTAATTACAAGCCTCTCACGTTTGAAGGTTTCTATTGTAATTTAAAGATGGTGTAGAATACATAACTTGTAATGATAAGTTAGAACGTTAGGGCTGTACCTCAGAGAGCTGGTTGTAAGCTAGATAAAGTTGGTGCTGTTACTGTTTTCTCAGTCCAGGCTCTTTGCCATTGCTTCTCTTCTCCACACTCAACGTCAGAGAGCTTCAGGTAATTACCAGATTCATGCTACAAGGCTAAACGTGTCGCTATTTCTGAAGACAGTCGGCATCGGCTCTAATTATCCAGACAAGGTGAATGTCCAAATAATACAGACAACTATGATAGTTGTAAGCAAGTTTTTAATCATGACTTCTTTGCTTGTTATGACTAACCTGATCTATTATTAAGGAAGGTAAGGAATTTGATTTAAAACGCAATCCAGATCACAAAGGAAAATTGTTTCTTACTACTTCAGTGTTGCACAGTCGTGGTTCAAACCCATCTCCTTCGCAAGGAGCTCCACCATAGGCCGGAAAAGGATTGTTACACACTCTTTCTCGAATGATAACGCCTCCTCCACACGTTCTCGAGCAAGATGTTTCCGTCCATTCTGACCAACCGCCAGCCACTGGCACAGGCACAGATGATTCCGATACACATTCCCCTAATATACACACCTGAGGTTAATAAATGCATACATTATTAATATACATACACACATATACACACATATAGATAGACAGACAGACAGATAGATGTATATTTAATAAGAATGCGACTCTCCTTATTAATATTTAATGTGCAAGGCAAGTCGTTAGCTGAATTTCATCTTCGCATATATGTATAAACTCCAGTTACTAAAACAGTTAGCAACATATAATTACCCAGACTCGGCTTTGACTTCAGATGATGCATTCGTTACTTGTACTATTTTACAGTGTTTCAGAGACTGTTTACTAAACATGCAGCGATCATATCTTCATTACAAGCCGTTCTATATCTTGTACTATTTACTGTTAAGAAGGAAACTCTGGAACATTTGAGACAGAGGTCAGTACAAATCATTGTATCTTAAACTCAAATCTTCACTTACCATATTTGTCCCACATGGCGTTCCTTCGGCTGTTGCAATGCTATTATATGTAGCACAGCCTTCTGGAATCTGACATCTCAATCGGCCGCAGTCTACCTATGAATAGCAAATATCATGTTGTTTATATCAGCTAACACGAGAACAGGCAAACCTTAACATTTGTGCCAGAGTAAAATAGAAGAAAAGAGTCCGTACCTCTCCCATTTGTATCCACTCGATACTTATGCGATTATCAACAAGAAAGTCTATAGTTGACGTTAGAATTTCAGCCATTTATTATTCATTAAAATACTTCAAAGTTAGTCTGTAAGACAGTTCCGTTCAAATTCTTGTTGGAATCTTTCCATTATTGAAGGTACTTTCACTATATTATCTTTGTGACGTTTCAGGACGACAGAAAAGTAGCCATTGTCCACTAACCTCTCCGCAAGTTCTGAGAGCACCTATTGACTGACACTGCTCCTCCCACGATATTGTTTCTCCCGGTAGATTGGTCGTTACAAGTGGAGAAAGCAATTCACTAGGAACGTCATTCAGACACGCGGAAACGATCGTGCTACGAAAAAAGAAGAAGAAATAAGTTAAAAGACACTGATCTACGGGATTTTCATTAATGCTTTCTTTGATATTAGAGATAAAGAGCAAACCCCATATTTCCTCCCATGGCCTGCATGCCTATGTTTTCCGTGTATGCCAATGTACTATGAATATTCAATACACCTTACGTTTTAAATAAGCAACTCTTTGACAGTATCTGTATCGTGTGAGGTTGTCACCACACACACATTCCCATCCGTCTCGTTTCCTTTTTATTGTTCAATAAATTACCTGAAATATATCTTTAAGTTCATGCTACTACATGTTGACCATTTAAATATGTTTTGTCCGTTGCTTATCGATGATCCCATGACGTATCCCAAATCACATCCGTCTTGATCATGTTGAAGAGTCAACCTTGAAAGGAAGAGAGAGAGAGAAAGAGAAAAGTCTTTAATTTAAACATTTAGTACACCCGCTCTGCATTCACGTCCCGGATTTGCCTTTTGGTATTATAATGATAGTATGACGGTCGACACGTGTTCATTAGATAAAATAGAGTTGAATGCAATTATGAATATATAGTATGTAACTTATCCTCAAAATCATATGTGTTGTTGTGGAAGCAAACAATACTTAGATATCGCCAACAATTTTTTTTTCGTGGCATGCAATTAAGCTACGAGGCCTTGCCAACAATATGTTGACGTTTATACCACTGCCGGGAAGAGCCTTTCCCGAATGTTTATCAAGAATTTCTCATGCAACAAGTTATTTTTTAAATAGAAAACTTCGGTCTCACGTATGACCAACTTCATGGGCAGCTACAATTCCTGTCGTAAGTCCGAAATCCTCGTTGATGGAAACACCGCGATCAGATGAGCAGGTCCCAGCTGTGTATGCAAGACCCAACAACCCACTTCCCGCCGTTGGACTACTTAGATCTTTCCTGGGAAAAAAAGGAGAAATGTTAAACGTAAGAAACATTCAACAACTTTCTTTCTGGTGATAAGCTGCAACAGTAGAAACATACCTGAAGAACTATCATTTCATTTAGGTTTTATGGACTACATTGGTTATGGAAGTAGATGGGTAAATGAGGAAAATGTTGTTGTTTGCTTCACTTAGTTTGTAGCTGATTAGTAGTTTATTTACAGCGTCAGCCATGTTCGTTCATTTATGTTAAATTGATGGCTTATAGCTACAGCTTGATGGACCTTCAAGTACATTAATGCACCCAAAGTAATCAAGAAAACAGCCAGAAGTAACAGGAGAATAGTCGGTTTGAATGAAAAAATACACGAATATAAGTCAAATTAGTGTGATGATTGGAAAATTGGGATCATTTTAAACCGTTTTAAGTCTTCAATCAATTCAGAGTGAATTTATGTTTAGGTGTAATACTCTTCAAATCAATGCGCTCAAGTAATCAAGAAAACAGCCAGAAGGAACAGGAAAACATTTCATGTTGCCAAATTATATTATGTAAAGTATGGCTTGAATGACAAAATGCATGAATATAAGTAAAATGGCTGTGATAATTGGAAAACTGGGTCTTCAAAGAGCACCATAGGGTGTTTATTTTTGATATTACGTTTCTAAACATCTACTTTGTCATGGTACGAAAACCTGAAGATGCTAAGAACAGTCAACATGTCAGTTGTCCAGTGAGGGGAAACTTCTACCCAGTTAGAATTTAGATATTTAAACATCACGATTAGTTGTGAGTAAGTCAACGGGGAAATGTTGATGGATTATGCTTCCTAAAAGCCTGACCATGAAGACCTTTTATAGTATATTTGTGCACCAGTTCTGTTTTCAGCATCATGAGTTATGGTCATGGTCATACGAGATATGTTATACTACTGAACGTTGCTTTAGCCTACTGTTTGTATTCTACCACGTTTGCTATTGTAAATCATCAAACAGGAGCAAGTCACAGCTATTCATAGGATTCTCTTTTCTATTTGATGACTAAGTAAGATGATGAAGGCCATCTAGTATTATGTGAGATTTTAAAAGTTACCCAGAAAAAGTTAAAATGTTATCCCAATGATCTGGGTCATCATCTCCTTGCGGATTTACTGTTATACTCCAGGATCGTAGAGACGCCAAAGTACCAGACACGTCGACGTTATCGATGGTAAAAGTAGCACCATCAACCTAACAAAAATAATAAACGATGGATATACTTTATAGGGTATCATTCATCAGTATTCTCCCACTCCAGATTGAGCTTTGTTATCATAGATGGAGAGGGAACAACATGAACAGGACTCGACAAAATAGGACAGAACACGACACCGCAACACACCACGTCGCACCACAGGATACCAACAACGAAGGCAGGACACGATAGGAAAACGCATTGTATGACATCACATGACAGTATGAAAGGTGACATCACATCACATGATGGCTAGACATCACATTACATTAAATGTAAGCTGTTTGTACTCACCGTTGCTGTATCACTGGCAATGACAATAATACGAACAATGTAAATTCTGAGGATCACGCCAAGGGTTGGTTCAGAATATCTCCTACTTACCTTCAAAAGGAAAACAAAAAGGAAAACATAAGTAGAGATATATGAACTGATGGTTCTCATTGTGCAGAAATCAGCTAATAACGGAACAATATATTTCTATAAACAGGGTTGGGTCTGGTTGTTTACGTATTTCGTAGTATTTAATACTAGTTCAAGATATGTAGGGTTTGTGTATAATACATGTTATGATGTATGTTAACTAACCATGTCGTAACATGGATTACTAGTTAGGTTAACAGTTCATAGCATTACCAGCTTTTATCTGATATGTCCTTGTCACCTTATACTGCCTCGTGTTATGCGGTTCTGACGTGTATGGTTTAATGGCACATGCAAGACGACATGCTGCTATTGCATGATATAAGCTGAAACCTTGTATCATAATAGCAACAAACAGGCACATCACTGTATGAGCAGCAAGAAAATCAGCTGTGGCATGTAGCTTCTAAGAAACAATGTAGTTAAGAATTTTGCCAGCGGTGAAGACACGGTAAGTATCTGGTGTGTCCATGTATATATATATATATATATATATACATATATAGTATAACTTGAAGCTCACAGTTGTTTGATGATTGCTCACGCGTGAACTCTGAGTGACAACTACTAGTGTTCCACTAGTCTCAACTAGTCTCCACATATATGCGTGTGTGTGTTACTTACAATATTTAGAAGTGTCAGGGCGTACGCCTCATGGTCGGGAGTATGTCTAGTAACGAAATCGTTGTCTAGAATGACACACATTTCCAGGTATTTAGGTGGAATATTTCTATTCTCAATGGTCTGTGCTGCCTCAGCGGTAAGTTCACTGAATGCTGTGTAGGACGGAGGAGCTGTAAAGAGTATATTGTAAAAAAAACATGGTTAGTGATGTCAGATATATCACAATATATCAAACAAAGGCACCATCCTTGATGTTCTCTTTAAAAAACAGGAGTTCAATATGCCACTACTTGATCCATTTTTATTCACTATATTTCACTTCTTACTATCTTTCCTTCTTTCCTTTCTACTTTGCCCTTCAGGTAGGTGCACTGGATCTCAAAGTTTGGTCTATAATTACGCAAGATTGTGCTAATAAACACTTTTGAATTGCAAAACAGCCCGACTGAATGTTTCCCCCGACTGACGGTGTAGGTGGGGGTACGCCCCTCCCTTCGTTCCCGTCTACCCTCTGTACCCGTTTCCCCTCCCCCATTGCGCACGCCACTGTTAAGGTCAGCTGATAATTTACATATAAGTTTCATAAACCGTAACTTACGTTCAACATCGCAATACTTGTCAGTATCTTCAGTATTTCGTCTGTAGATCAAATGCATGTTATTGCTACTTCTCTTGTACCTCTTTGAAAACTCCTGTGCATGATCTGTTGTCAAAGGAGTGACATAAATGGTGTCATCTCTATGACTAAGCACTCCCCGCTGAAATGAAACAAAACATATTAAGGAATCTCTGGTGACGAAAAAATGTCAAACATATATTAAAGAGATAAATATTTCCTACTGCTAGTTGAAAACCCCATCTCAATATCTTGCATATGACTCGGGATATGGTTAATTGAATGAAACATATTTTGACTGGCTAATCCTTCAACTACTCCAGAAAGTTGGATAACAGCCGGGCTGTGTGATATCATCTGGACAAATGCTATTTAATAGCTTAGTATATTTCTTCTTGATGATTAATCATTGAGACATGATACAATTTGAATGTTTTGGACAGCTGTCAATGTTCTCTCTACCCACAATATTATATTTTTTGGGGGGGAGGGGCGGGGGGGTGATTAAATATTATTCTCGTCTGAGGATAAATAAATAAATGAATAAACTATTCACTTTGTCATTGATGATTGGTAGTTCGGATGCAGAATATGTTCTTTTATTAAAATTTCACATCTTTATCAATATTTAATTTGTCATTATTAAAGCTGAGTTAACGCTGCCATTTCTATGTTTTACAATTCTTCTTAACTTTTATATCAGTTATATCCCATTACCCACAAATATGATCACTAACCATAACTCCATTACAAATGGATACTGCTGCTGTAGATACATTATGGGACGTCAATTGACCGTGATAAAAACAGTCGTCTACGTCTAAACGTTTTCTTGTGACGTTGCCATGTGTATCGACATATTCGACTTCCAAATCAGGTCTGTAAAAGCGAGGAGCGGGCAGAAGATCCAATTGATAGTTTTCTCCAAAGGCATTGAAAGTGACCTGAGTTGCAAACTGATGGTCACTTGATCTTCTGTAGCGCCCTCCATTTTCAATTACGGGTTCGAAAAGTTCGTAATCTAATTAAAACAAAACAGGAAATAATTTTAAAACATTAACTCGCAAATATCACACTATCTAGATTTAATTAAATGATTATTCCGTGTTTACTGTGTGAATCTGAGAAGGAAAACCCGACATGTTACAAACAATCAACTAGATTTGCATCACGATTAGCGAAATAAATGTACCTACTACAAAAGCGTTTGTTAAGTCACAACGATACATTGCGTTAAATCTGTGGAACAAACCATTCTCTTTAACGTATTAATCAGTTGATAAGGGACTCTTAAGCAGAACTAACATTGTTTGACGAAGTTGGCGCACAGGTACAAGCTAACAACGCAACGGAAAATTTGGTGATGTGAACGATTTCTGTTCAACATTCTACTTGAAAACAATCAATTCGTTACGAATGTTAACTTTTATTCAATTATAGACTAGAACCGTGAAGTATCACTTGAAGCCAGTGAAATTGGTTTATTATTTTATATCATTAAAATAGATAACCTAAGTATATCATTTTTGACCCTTGTTGTTGTTGTTGCCGTGTCTGTCGGGTCATCAATTCTTTTTTTCTTCTCTCCATCCCTTGTCTACTAATCCCCTTACATCTATCTCTTTGTTTTCACCATTCTCATTCACCTGTCTGTATTATGTGCGTGTTTTTGTCCCTTCTGTTACTGTTACTTGTCATTTAGCCTTTGAAGAAGATCCTGCTAGGATCGAAACGTCAGGCCAGCTTACTCTTACGCATTCTCCTACACCGGCTCTCTAGTGGATAAGCAGTTTGCTAACAGTTTTATTTTATTTTGGGTCATCAATTAATCAGACAGGACTACTAAGGTGGGCTCACCGACGACACTTCTGTCAGCTTCAAAACATGAATCAGGGAGTTATTAAATATTACTTTTTAAATCATACCTGCAATACTCTAATTTGCTTCCTGATTATACACAGCTTTTATCTATCAATAAACTTGTTTGGTTTTTTAAATACATTTAAAAAAAGAGCATCACGTGACACGTTTTAGCGTTGAACGTATGTCGTCCGTTATTAAATTAAGAGAAAATGGGCAAGGAATTAGTGGACAATGAATATCACCAGGGCTTTATGAAACAACTCCGTCACCAACGAAATAGTCATTCCTTGCAGATTACACCATGGAATCAAATATCTGTTTCCCAACGTCCAGTCAGATCGGAGACAACAAGAATGGTTAACTATTATAATAGAATTGAATAAAATGGAAACTTTACTACAGGCTTGATAAGCATGAAACTGGGTATAGGAATGTGTGTTTTTGTGTTTTAACAGAAAGTTCATGATGTCTAGAACGCTTAACCTGTAGGTCGATGGCATTCAAACTTTGCGTTATGGCGTTGTATCTCGTTACATGGGATGTCGTACTTCCACGAGTTCTTACTACATAGGTCGGAGGTAACAGGCCATGAAACAAAGACATTTGGCAATTCTGCGTTTATAATAACAAAATGTCGGAAACATAAGACGACACACCTGTTTTGCTGATGATATCATAAGGTCAGCCTGGGCAAAGGTCATGTCAGATTGGCCCAAATCGATTGTATCCACACACCAAATGAAAAAAAAAAGATTAATTGTATTGTGCTAAGTAAGGCATTATCCTAGGTCAAGTCAAAAGTTTAGCTGAAGGGCAATATTTTTAAGTTTTCAAAATGGTGTGTTGTGAACCTCTACCTGCAAAAACTGATTTGGGTGTTTGTGATTTTATCCTTTCATGGTTGGTAACAATAGATTACTGTGAAATATCAAAAGGGAGTTACTTATTTGTTTAGCTCGTAAGCTACTTCTCTTTCCGTGCAAATATTTGTCCGTAATTGGCCATTAAAAGTATGTAGGCTGAATCTATATACTAGTCTTTTAGAATTAGGTTAGTTTGCACTTTTTTTTTACGAAAGCTAATTAAGCGGTAATTCCTTACAAACTGCAAATAATTTGGACAAGGTCGGGCAAATATCAATCTTTTACAGAAAGTTTGGGTGAATTCCCTGACGAAAGTAATTATGACGTCTTTCACACCATATCTTTAATGCCCTTGGAACTTTTTTGTTGTTGAATTGTTGGAACGTGTGAAAATAAATCGTTGGGTGTAGACGCAAAAGCTACTCATTGGTTGGTTTTCATGCCTTTGGGCCTCCGTTGTTATTGTTGCATATTTACAGGGAAAACATTTGACATACCAAATGCTTTGGTTGTAATTTGTTTACATCTGTATTCGGTTCTTCTGAAGTTCCCATTAAAAATGTTAATCCAACACCATTTGTCACTCAATTGGATTTTTGATCGTTTTTATTTCAAAACAAAAAAATACTTTTCGAAAAGTTTTCACCCAAGACAGAGCCTTGTCACGAAAACCAAACAACTTGAACGATGGAGACCGTAATCGTATGGTAATGACGTTGTGACGTCAGAGGAGATGACTTATTGATCAATATGTGGCTTGGCAAACCCAATCCCTTTGATACTAATTTTTCGCAATGTTTGAATCTGGTTTAGAAAATGTATAACCTGCATACAAAAAGTAAATCTTCTTACTGAGTCACGGCTCATGGCAACCAACGATAACACGCACAAGTTAGTTATGAACAGAACAGAAATGGTCGGATACACGTCGACCACTATGGCGGGCCATCAGTCTCAAATCATGGGAGATCGACTTATACCGATTTAAATCGACATATACCAGTTTCCTTCGACTTATACCAGTTTCCAGTAAGTAAACTGGTATATGTCGATTTAAATCGATGATATGTAGAATGAAACTGGTATATGTCAAATTAAATCGACATATACCAGTTTCATTCTACATATCATCGATTTATTTTACTTATCATCCATTTAAATCGATGATAAGTAAAATAAATCGATGATATGTCGAAGTAAACTGGTATATGTCGAAGTAAATCGATGATATGTAGAATGAAACTGTTATATGTCAATTTAAATCGACATATACCAGTTTCATTTGACTTATACCAGTTTAATTCGACTTATACCAGTTTAAATCGACATATACCGATTTAAATCGATGATATGTAAAATAAATCGATGATATGTAGAATGAAACTGGTATATGTCGATTTAAATTGACATATACCAGTTTCATTCTACATATCATCGATTTAAATCGACATATACCAGTTTACTTCGACATATCATCGATTTATTTTACTTATCATCGATTTAAATGGATGATAAGTAAAATAAATCGATGATATGTAGAATGAAACTGGTATATGTCGATTTAAATTGACATATACCAGTTTCATTCTACATATCATCGATTTAAATCGACATATACCAGTTTACTTCGACATATCATCGATTTAAATCGACATATACCAGTTTACTTCGACATATCATCGATTTATTTTACTTATCATCGATTTAAATCGATGATAAGTAAAATAAATCGATGATATGTAGAATGAAACTGGTATAAGTCGAAGGAAACTGGTATATGTCGATTTAAATCGGTATAAGTCGATCTCCCATGATTTGAGACTGATGGCCCGCCATACGACATATCATCGATTTATTTTAATTATCATCGATTTAAATCGATGATAAGTAAAATAAATCTATGATATGTAGAATGAAACTGGTATATGTCGATTTAAATCAATGATATGTAGAATGAAACTGGTATAAGTCGATTTAAATCGATGATATGTAGAATGAAACTGGTATAAGTCGAAGGAAACTGGTATATGTCGATTCAAATCGGTATAAGTCGATCTCCCATGATTTGAGACTGAGGCCCGCCATAGACCACAACCCCACTCACCAGCTCTTCATTTTATCGTGTTTCTTTCAAATTTCGGCCAGTTGGGACAATAGCCTATCGCTAATACCACTCTGTACTGTCCTCCTATATCATGCTTCAAAAGACTCGTACTGACAATATGAACATTACCTACCCATTATCTGATAGAAACACGGGGGAAATCCCTACAATCAGACTATTCAATTGACACAAGACTGTACAAACAATGATAATGAAACACTCCCATTGGTATGGCGGCATGCAAATACAGTGGTTTGCTTAAAATAGCTGGAAGGTGAGAAATAACTCTAAAAGAAGTAAACGTTTCTTTGTTAATGTTTTCTTGTGAAATTATTTAGTCATTTATCTTGAAGGGTAAAATCCATGACGCTATGCATTTTGACACACCTTCATTGTCCTTAGTATAATGTAAAACGATTGTATATTTCTCGTGAAATTTTTCACAAATATATGATATGTTATAGCTGTTCGTGCAATTCACTTCTCAATTATGTTGGTATTCTATAATGCCAGCATTTTCCTTCCATGAAAAGCATCTATTCAGGTATAATATTTTTTTGTTTGCCATCTGCAATTATATTCCATTGAGATTAACCATACAGCTCATGCCACTTTCTAAATTAAAAACAGGTACATTTCATTGGCTGCAATATACCTACTTGGTAGGTGGTTCTTCACGCAATTACAACTTTACCATAGTAACAGAACGTATACCCCATTTAAAATGTAGTAGTTAATCCCCTAATGTGTATCATACAAAAGGGAGGTAAAATATGGTGAAGTTTTGCCAAACTAGCTGCAGTTACTTATTACTATCTAGTAAAACTTTCTTTGGGTGTGTTTTGTTGCTTATTTCGGCTCCAATGAAACGAGTGAAGCCTTTCTTTGGTTTACATGTGGTGCTTGAATATTAGTATAATGGGCAGCATTTTTTAATTTCTGAAAAATATTTAAACATATTTATTCATATCCATTCCATTCTTTCAGGTAGACTGCACAATAACTCATTCCAAAAGAGGATGTCCGAAGTCACCACTGCAGAAAAAGTATTGTTTTCTTTAGAATCAGCTTTGTATAAAAAAGGTTATTACTGGTAAAGTTAGATATTAATTTCAGAAATGAATTTGCTCAATTCAAAGTCTTTGGTGCGCCATATCACCATACCATGTTACAACGGGTGAGTCTTACTTTAACTGTAAATAAATTAGTCAAAGTTACATTAAGTCTTGACAATTACCACAAGAAGTATTTCGTTCTTGTTTCAATCTGTTTGATTTGTACCTTTAGTACCATTATAGTAAGTTTTAGTAGTGTTATCAATTTTTGGTTCCTTGCTTTAGCAAAAGGAACCTATGTAGTCAGGTTGGCGTGTGGGTATGTGTGCGAGTGTGCGTTTGTTTTGCTATCTGACCGAGGACTTGAACAAAAGAATTCCAGGTCCTCGGTTGTGATTTCTAAAGAATCACCACGTCCTCGGAAGAATTCTATTGTATGGGGTATTGTTAAGGTTAGGTTTACGTGGATTGAACAATGGAAAATACAATGGGGTCCTCGGTCTGATTGTAATACAAACATGTGTGTGTCTGTGTGTGCGTCTGTGACACTTGCTTGGGTACACTGTTACTCAACAAGGGAAAGTTGGACTTAATTGAAACTTAGTATATAGATCCGCCATAGTGAGAAGGTGTGCCCTATTGTTTTGGTGCCTGTGAAGGTCACCAAAGGTCAGTTAGAGGCCAAAAACCCAAAATATTAAAACTGCAATAATCTCAGTGCCAATGTGCAACAAGGTTGATATTTTGGGACAAGTTGTGAACTGGTTAGGGGAACATTTTGAAATTTAACATTCATGTGATCCGAGGTCACCAAAGGTCAATTAATGTTAAAAAACAAGTATTTTTGCGATAACTTGAAAACGAATTGTCCGTTAGGGTTGGGAGTTGCTTCAATGTAATCCAATTGTCGACCCGCATCTGGGTGACCCTTGACCTCAATTTGACCTCTGGTGACCTTTACGTGTTTTGGGGATTTTTACAGTTTCGATGCTATTTTCAGATGTCAAAGGTACCTTCTGATCATAAATGTCAATAGGTTGACCCTGTGTGATCTTTGTGTGTGAAGTTATAATGGGGTCAAAGTTTTCGGTCGGAGTTAGGATGGCTGTACAGACTTGTCGTGTTGATTTTTGGTATCAGGAGTTCAAACTACATCTAAAACCAAGGTCAAAAGGTCAAAGGTCACATTAGAAAAAAGGTGCTTATTTTGGGAGAAAACGGTCGAAAAAGAAAATGTTTGGTTTTGATGCTAGATTTGGATATCAAAGGTACCTTCCGATCAAAAATGTCAATGGGATGACACCACGGTGAGCATTGTGTGTGAAGTTATACAAGGTCAAAGTTAATTTTCAGACATTTAATGCAATAATCCCCAGTGCCAAGGTCTGACACGGTTGATATTTTGGGACAAGTTGCAAATGGTATAGGGAAATATTTTCAAACTTAACGGTCATGTGATCCGAGGTCACCAAAGGTCAATTAATGTTAAAAAATTAGTATTTTGGGGGGAGAAAATGGGGAAAGAAAAAATGTTTCAATTTTTATAGTTTTGATGCTATATTCACGTCTCACCGATCAAAAATGTCAATGGGTTGACCCCAGGTGACCTTTGTGTGTGCAGTTATACAAGGTCAAAGTTAATTTTCAGACATTTAATGCAATAACTCCCAGTGCCAAAGTGTGACACGGTTGATATTTTGGGACAAGTTGCAAATGGTATAGGGAAATATTGTCAAACTTAACGGTCATGTGATCTGAGGTCACCCAAGGTCAATTAATGTTAAAAACTATTTTTTTTGGGGGGGAGAAAATGGGCAAAGAAAAAATGTTTGAATTTTTACAGTTTTCATGCTCTATTTAGGTCTCACCGATCAAAAATGTCAATGGGTTGACCCCAGGGTGACCTTTGTGTGTGAAGTTATGCCAGTTCAAAGTTAATGTTTAGACATTTAATGCAATTAACTCCCAGTGCCAAAGTGTGACACGATTGATATTTTGGGACAAGTTGTGAATGGTGGAACATTTTCAAACTTAACGGTCATGTGATCTGGGGTCACCAATGTTATCATATCTGTTGACCCGCTTGTAGGTTACCTTATATTTCTTACATTTTCAACGCCATATTCGGATCTCAAAGTGCCTTCCGATCAAAACTCCGATCACAATTTGTGATCACGAAAGTGTTGGCTATAGTATTGGTTACTTTATGGGTACATGTAGGACCACAATTACTTGGACTATTTGAGCCCAATCTTTCTATGATAATATTATGTGTATTGTCATATACCCCTACGCAAGGAACCACAGTGACCTTGGGCTCTTGTTTTATAGATAATTTGTGCGCGGACAAACTGTAACTTAAGTACCGGTAACGCGAACTACCATGTTTTTCGCCTTTTGTTTTCGGAAATATATATACATATATATAATTAGTCTGAATGAAAATTGACTAATCAAACAAACTCTGTGACTTTCCACCACTTAATGCAAACTAACCATGATTATATCAAAGAACTGCTCCGATTTGCAGTTGCGATTAAGCTTTTGATGATACAAAAATGTTCATGTGATTTTATTTCTATAAGTGATTTTAGTTTCTTACCTCGGATTTCATCTGGATTCTTGATGTAAGATTTCAGACTTTTCTTGTTAAGAAAACGCTGAAATATAAAAAATAATAACATGTTATTCATACATACCATATATTCAGGGCTACTTTACACACAGATCGATAAACACATTAAAGACAAACTGTTAATTTATACAGGAGATTGTGGACGGAACCAATGAGAAACCGCATTCAGTTGTTTGATTTTCAATTTTCTAACTACAAATAACATCTTTCTTCAACGGTTCTGAGAATACAACCATCGTTTAAGGGGATAAGCAAATACAACCTTTATCTGGTGAACTTTTGTGATAGAGATGCGTGTGATAAACAGATGTCCACCTCCACCCCTCCCCTCCCCTCCCTTTCTCACCCCATCCCATGGATCAATAGAAATTGCTATAAGCTGCACTCTGTCTAGAATTTGCCAAACTCTATTTTGTGATGATAGTCAACCTCTAAGAGTAAAATAACGCATACATTCTTTAAATTAATTTTTTTTAAACCAGGAACGTTGACATTTCAAGGCTGAGCATAAACTTGAAAGGTTCCCAAAGAAGTCATATACAGTTGGAACTAAATAGTTGGAACACGTCTTCTATACTGGATTAAATTGGATATTTGCACCCGGACTGATCTCTTTCATATCCTTAGGGTACCCTTGTATTATGTATTAATATTGGATGTATAAGTTATTATAAGTTATTTACTATATATACAGACGAAATACGTTCTAGCTCAAATTGTAATGTTATTAAATATGCAGACGATACTGCTTTCTCATGTAATATAACAAAACATACACATATGAGTGACCAATTCAATTATCAAAAATTTGTTTCAAGTACAGTTGAACTATGTGATAGAAAAAAATTGTTACCAAATTCGAAGGAATCTAAAGAAATGGTACCGGGTATTTGTTAATGTCAATATAAAGAATGAAGGTCTCCTTACATCAAAGATGACAAAAATTGTAATTCATGTAACAGAGGTAGAGCGCATATCCCAAACTGTATATCTAGGACTTTGCATAGATGATAAATTAAATTTTACAAATCATATTTCCAGAATTTTAAAGAGAGTATATTTTATTGTTTCAACTTTAATTTATATTGCTCCGTATTTCACTAGAGAGGTAAGGGATAATGTTTTTACTGCCAATATATTGCCACATCTTGTTTACGCTGTTCCTGCTTGGTATCACTTCTTACTGGCCAAAGAGAAGCAACGATTATAACCTTTTCAAAATATTGTGCCAAAATGTTTAAACTTGACTTTGAAACTTTGATAGCGAAGGTAAATGATACTGCCAAAAATGATTTTATAAGAGTAAGTACGAATATTTATAAAAATGAAAATCATCCACTACACAATGAATTGACATCTCTATTGAAAACGACTAACTATAATCTAAGAAATAAGTCAACTCCCAAATACAGAATATGTGCTTACAAAAATTCATTTGTATACCAAGCTGCTATATATATTCAAAATGGCAAAGTTAAACCTTTCTTGTAATTTTAATATACAGGAAATGTGTTTAAATATTTAATTTTCTATTCATATTTTAATTTTATGTTTCAATGAACTTTTTACTAATTCATCTTCGTAATGTACTATTTGAATTTTGATGTCCTTTTTATAAATATTTATATTTATACTGGAACTAAATAAACTGAAACTGAGTAGGAATAAATGGAAGGTTAAAAACCAAAGAAACGTAAAATACTGCTTCAGCTTGACGCTCACTTACAGTTGATCGAGCACACACTGTGTCTTCAAGAAAGCCAAACGCCAATAAGAACAGAGAGAAATTTAACACAAACGCCATTGTTGAAGCCCGTTAGCTAACTAATATGAAGTGTTGTCAATCCCGAAGATACATTAGTGGTGTAACCATTAATAGGGAAACGCCTCTAGTGATGCGTGACAGTTAACACAAAGCGAACTAAGTGAAATCCAAAACTTTGTGTAAGCACCAGAGTTGGGGACTCGAGTCAGGGACTCGGACTCGAGTCCGACTCGAGTCGCAAATTTTAGGACTTGAGACTCGACTCGAGACTCGGCTGTCAGAGACTTGGGACTTGACTTGAGACTTGCCCAAAAAGTTAGCAAAGACTTGGGACTTGACTTGAGACTTGCCTTCAAAAGACTCGGTTTTTCTACTAGAGACTTGTTTGTATTTCACAATTTTCTAATCATTAAATAACTTCATAAGTTGATATCGATAATAAATAATTATGGTTTCGTGTACGCTCGAATTACGAGCGCCCAACGACGACTACATGCGTTACCGTAACTACCATTGGCTTGGTTGAATATTCCATCCAGGGCTGCTGTTTGGCTGAAAGTTGGCCTTTTTCAATAAAACAGTGGTTAGCAAATTTTGAGGTAATTTGTTCCGTGGCGTGTGCCCCGGTTTTGCTATTCGGCTGTTTAATTTATACCACATAATTCCTGGAACACTGTTACATTATTCGTAGCCTGCATCATTGTATTCAAACTTCAAAGACTTGAGACTTGACTTGGGACTTGCTCATAGGGACTTGAGACTTGACTCGAGACTCGACCTCCAAAGACTTGAGACTTGACTTGAGACTCGCTCAAAATTTTCAAGGTGACTTGAGACTTGCTGGTAAAGACTTGAGACTTGACTTGAGACTTGCAGCTAGGGACTTGTTGACAACTCTGGTAAGCACCATAATTAGATATTACCTAAACACAGATCTGCGGTTGTACGCAATAGTAATGCGACCGAATTACACCCTCAAATAAAATATAGAAGGTGATTGAGGATATTGTAGTATTGAACAGACTTGTGAACTTAACTGTTCGGGTGACTTTATCCGTAAATCACATCTCCCTATACTCTTTTAATGTCCTTGAATACACTCTAGTCACAAACAATGTCACTGATATAAGCAAGGAGTGGTTTATAACCTCCCTGGTATAACCATACCTGTAACGGAGGACATTGCAGACACAATTCCCTAACAATATGGTCGAGAGCAAAAATAGTTTGACTGTTTTAGAAGAACATTTTCAACATAGTTGTGAAATTTTGCAAACAGTTGTTATCAGGAACAGTTTTCTAGATATTGATAATTGAAATATGTAGTTCCGTTTACTTTAAGTAATTTGGTATTTCTACAAGAATATTTAATAGATCAAAAATAGGATAAAAAGAGGTATAGGATACATCTACGTCATGTAACAATTTCGAATAATATCACGTGATTCTCGGTATCATTGACTGAGTTTGGATGTATACAGACTAACTTTTTTACTTAATATGCAAAGTAAGTACAATTTTTTGGGGCATTTGGTCAACAAATTATCATCCGACGTCAAAGTCACGTGAAGTTTTAACACTAACGCCATGCATGGTTACTTAAAAAAGGTTATCTACGATGTACCGAACAAGTTACCTAAAGTGAGGTTAATGCTTTCTTATATCTTATAATAGCATACGCCTTTTACATGCCCATTGGAACTATAACGTTGTGAATAAACTTCAAAACGGCCTTTTTTGCATTGGGTCACATAGGAAACGTATAGTATTTGCTATCCGTCGGGCCCTCAATTACGTAGTTCAATGTATCATGTTTTTGTGTGTGGTAAATCAGGGAGCTATTTCGGTAATAGCTCCATGGGTTAATCGACTCTCTCCAGCAATTAAAACGTTTGTTTTTCTTTGGGGCGCCCAGTTTATGTTAATTGAAAGAGATATTTATCCAGCAACGCTGTATACATCAACTTTCAGTCAACTTTCTATTCGGACTGAGGATTTGAAAATAAAAATAAGTAATGTCGTTTGTCAATGAAGAGTATCTTCACACAAACTCATGTTGTTGTCTTACCCACAACGCTCTTTGCAAAACGAATGTGACTGCCATTTTGTAACCTTTACGAAAATATAAAAACTGTGCTGATTTGTTCATTAGTTTTTATAGAACTTTCTTTTTTTTTAATACGCAAATCAAGCGACAGATGACCATCTAATGGCTAACTAATATGCAAGAGTTGCCAACAAAGATCCTGTGACCAAGGAGTTTAATTTTTCGTATTCGATGAATTAGATATAATTGAAATGCCTTAATATGTGCTAGAGTTACTTTCAGTCAAACTAATTGAGAATATGATTCGTCTCTTGTAAACCAGAAAGCAATAGTCTACGAAAAGTTACAGTTTTTAATGGTTATGACTAGGTTTTTTTATTATTGTTGTAGAGAATACCGTACTGCGTCGCGCATAGGCTAGCATCCTATCATACCACCTTACGGCGAGTTTGCCGAACAAATGCGGTTGCTATGAGATTAAACAGTAGTTCCAATTAAAATTACCAAAAAATATAAAGGAGGCCAGAAAAAATCAAAATATCGCTACAGCCAAGACTGAGCAATACTGTTCATGGTAAGGTGATTATAGTCCTACATACCCTATTTCCGGTACATTGTGGGTCGATTGTTCATTTGTGGGCTGAAATGTAATATATTCCGTATTATTTGTATATTTAGTATTTGTTATTTTGATATACTTAGGAATAAAATATGATAACGTCATGTTTCGTGAAGTCATCAGAACTGTCCTCAAATGTGCTAGAAATGATTAACCAAAATGGTCGCTCATACTGAGACTGTGGCACTGTTTTAAAAAGCGACCCAAAAGGCAGTGTAATTAAAAAAAAGTGCCCATGAATTGTATCTCGTAACAGTAGTCCGGCACAACGTCCTAGCATAGTTTTTTTCTAGATAGCCCAACCTATGATCAGAACTGCATGGTGATTCAACTGAACAGGTTTTAACAGTCATCATATTCAAATTTTTGTAAATATCTATATGGTCAGAACGATTTTATGAGATCAAATCAGTATGCTGTTGTCAAGTGTGATCAACTAATTTAAATGAGAGACTGAGACAATATACCGTCATCAGAGCATCATCAACTGTGCTTATTACTTTATTCTTTTTAGTTTTTTTAGACTTCAACGTGTAATATGTAGGTTTCCTAGCCTACCGTAGACATACTCCAAATGCGATTGAATGTGTATGCTGTTGTCAAGAGTGATCAACTAATTTAATTGAGAGACGGGGAGAGTACACCGTCATCAGAACATCATCAACTGTGCTTGTTACTTCATTCTTTTTTAGTGTTTGAGACTTCAGCGTGTTATATGTAGGTTTCCTAGCCTACCGTGGACATACTCCAAATGCGATTGAATGTGTATGCTGTTGTCAAGGGTGATCAACTAATTTAATTGAGAGACGGGGAGAGTACGCCGTCATCAGAACATCATCAACTGTGCTTGTTACTTCATTCTTTTTTAGTGTTTGAGACTTCAGCGTGTAATATGTAGGTTTCCTAGCCTACCGTTGACATACTCCAAATGCGATTGAATGTGTATGCTGTTGTTAAGTGTGATCAAATAATATAATTGAGAGAGGGGAAGAATATACTGTCATCAGAACATTATTTACTGTGCTTACTACTTTATTCTTTTTAGTTGTTTTAGACTTCATCGTGTATTATGTAGGTTTCCTAGCCTACCGTAGACATACTCCAAATGAGATTGAATGTGTATGCTGTTAACAAGGGTAATCAACTAATATAATTGAGAGACAGGGAGAGTACGCCGTCATCAGAGCATCATCAACTGTGCTTAATACTTTATTCTTTTTAAGTGTTTCAGATCTGAGGGTGTAATGTGTAGGTTTCCTAGCCTACCGTAGACATACTCCAAATTGCGATTAAATGTGTATGCTGTTGTCAAGAGTGATCAACTAATTTAAATGAGAGACTGAGACAATATACCGTCATCAGAGCATCATCAACTGTGCTTATTACTTTATTCTTCTTAAGTGTTTCAGATCTGAGTGTGTAATGTGTAGGTTTCCTAGCCTACCGTAGACATACTCCAAATGCGATTAAATGTGTATGCTGTTGTCAAGAGTGATCAACTAATTTAAATGAGAGACTGAGACAATATACCGTCATCAGAGCATCATCAACTGTGCTTATTACTTTATTCTTTTTAGTTTTTTTTAGACTTAAGCGTGTAATAGTAGGTTTCCTAGCCTACCGTAGACATACTCCAAATAAGATTGAATGTGTATGATGTTGTCAAGAGTGATCAACTAACTTGAGAGACGGGGAGAGTACGCCGTCATCAGAGCATCATCGACTGTGCTTACTACTTTATTCTTTTTAGTTTTTTTAGACTTCAGCGTGTAATATGTAGGTTTCCTAGCCTACCGTATACATACTCCAAATGCGATTGAATGTGTATGCTGTTGTCAAGGGTAATCAACTAATTTAATTAAGAGACGGGGATAGTACACCGTCTTTAGAGCATCATCAACTGTGCTTATTTATTCTTTTTAATTGCTTGAGACTTCAGTGTGTGTAATGTGTAGGCTTCCTAGCCTACCGTGGACATCCTCCAAAATGCCAGATTTGCCAAGCTCGATCGCTACCTCGAAAGTAATCAGAACCTTTAAAATTAATCACATGTCGCTTTAAAAGTACCATTAAACTTTATTCAAAGGATTATGATATTAATAATGCGAAATGAAGCTTAAAGTACCCTGGAATCCACTTAATTAACCCTGGAGCAATATCCATCACAGAGCTTCACGAATCCAGATGAGCACCCCCTCACGGATATTTGGGGCATTCCACTATTGGTCCAAATTTGTTAATTTTGTTAGGCTATATGATAAAGCTCTTCTCTTTACATATCAGGGCATTCCATTTTTGGTCCAAATTTCACAATTTTGTAAGGCTATATACCCTTATGATTTTGTCAAATTTTGGCAAAAATCGCGACTTTTTCAATTTTTCCCAAAATTATGTACACGAAGTATAAAGCTCTTGTCTTTACATATCAGGTATAATATTCCTCATATTGTGTCCCATATGAAAGTAAATACCATAAAACTTTATTCAAAGGAATATGATATTAATAATGCGAAATGAAGCTTAAAGTACCCTGGAATCCACTTGAGACTCGAGAAATATCCATCACAGAGCTTAACAAATTCAGATGAGTACCCTGACGGATATTTAGGGCATTCCATTTTTGGTCCAAATTTCACAATTTTGTAAGGCTAAATACCCTTATGATTTTGTCCAATTTTGGCCAAAATCGCGACTTTTTCAATTACCAAAATGATGTAGACGATGTATAAAGCTCTTCTCTTTACATATCAGGTATATATTTCAAAAAAGACAATTATTATGACGAAATATCGAATATGATTTGAATAGTTTCAAGGACTAAAATTCCATACAATGCCACTTTAAACTTCATGAAAAGCAGCTTATGAGCTACGGGAATCCGAAATGTGCGTCCCAAATGAAATTTGAGAAGTGTCATTTTGGGGTCAAATTTGATCATTTTGTAAGGCTATACCCTTATGATTTTTCTCAATTTTGGCCCAAATCGTGACTTTTTTATTTCTTTCCAAAATCATGCGTAGGATCGTTGGCGCCATTCTGATTACCTGTCAGTCAATAACTATCTCATAATCCGTCAAATTGTTGCAAAAAAAAAAGACAATTATTATGACGAAATATCGAATATGATTTGAATGATTTCAGGGCATATAATTCCATACAATGCCACTTTAAACTCTATGAAAAGCAGCTTATAAGCTACGAGAATCCGAAATGTGCGTCCCAAATGAAATTTGAGAAGTGTCATTTTTGGGCCAAATTTGATCATTTTGTAAGGCTATACCCTTATGATTTTTCTCAATTTTGGCATTCTGATTACCTGTCAGTCAATAACTATCTCATAATCCGTCAAATTGTTGCCAAAATAAACAATTATTATGACGAAATATCAAATATGATTTGAATAATTTCATTGAATATAATTCCATACAATGCCACTTTAAACTCTATGAAAAGCAGCTTATAAGCTACGGGAATCCGAAATGTGCGTCCCAAATGAAATTTGAGAAGTGTCATTTTGGGGTCAAATTTGATCATTTTGTAAGGCTATACCCTTATTATACCCTTATGATTTTTCTCAATTTTGGCCCAAATCGTGACTTTTTTTATTTCTTTCCAAAATCATGCGTGGGATCGTTGGC
Source organism: Apostichopus japonicus (assembly GCF_037975245.1). Classification (NCBI taxonomy): domain Eukaryota; kingdom Metazoa; phylum Echinodermata; class Holothuroidea; order Aspidochirotida; family Stichopodidae; genus Apostichopus; species Apostichopus japonicus. The sequence goes on from NC_092583.1 coordinate 1,162,560, forward strand.
GCCATTCTGATTACCTGTCAGTCAATAATAATCTCATAATCCGTCCCTTTGTTGTAAAAAAAACAATTATTATGACGAAATATCGAATATGATTTGAATAGTTTCAGGGACTAAAATTCCATACAATGCCACTCTAAACTTCACGAAAAGCAGCTTATAAGCTACGAGTATCCGAAATGTGCGTCCCAAATGAAATTTGAGAAGTGTCATTTTGGGGTCAAATTTGATCATTTTGTAAGACTATACCCTTATGATTTTTCACAATTTTGGCCCAAATCGTGACTTTTTCTTATTTCCAAAATCATGCGTGGGATCGTTGGCGCCATTCCGATTACCTGTCAGTCAATAATAATCTCATTATCCGTCAAATTGTTACAAAAAAAAAGACAATTATTATGACGAAATATCGAATATGATTTGAATAATTTCAGGGCATATAATTCCATACAATGCCACTTTAAACTCTATGAAAAGCAGCTTATAAGCTACGGGAATCCGAAATGTGCGTTCCAAATGAAATTTGAGAAGTGTCATTTTGGGGTCAAATTTGATCATTTTGTAAGGCTATACCCTTATGATTTTTCTCAATTTTGGCCCAAATCGTGACTTTTTTATTTCTTTCCAAAATCATGCGTGGGATCGTTGGCGCCATTCTGATTACCTGTCAGTCAATAATAATCTCATAATCCGTCAAATTGTTGCAAAAAAAGACATTTATTATGACGAAATATCGAATATGATTTGAATAGTTTCAGGGACTAAAATTCCATACAATTCCACTTTAAACTTCACGAAAAGCAGCTTATAAGCTACGAGTATCCGAAATGTGCGTCCCAAATGAAATTTGAGAAGTGTCATTTTGGGGTCAAATTTGATCATTTTGTAAGGCTATACCCTTATGATTTTTCACAATTTTGGCCCAAATCGTGACTTTTTTATTTCTTTTCAAAATCATTCGTGGGATCGTTGGCGCCATTCTGATTACCTGTCAGTCAATAATAATCTCATAATCCGTCCCTTTGTTGTAAAAAAAACAATTATTATGACGAAATATCGAATATGATTTGAATAATTTCAGGGCATATAATTCCATACAATGCCACTTTAAACTTCATGAAAAGAATCTTATAAGCTACGGGAATCCGAAATGTGCGTTCCAAATGAAATTTGAGAAGTGTCATTTTGGGGTCAAATTTGATCATTTTGTAAGGCTATACCCTTATGATTTTTCACAATTTTGGCCCAAATCGTGACTTTTTTATTTCTTTCCAAAATCATGCGTGGGATCGTTGGCGCCATTCTGATTACCTGTCAGTCAATAATAATCTCATAATCTGTCAAATTGTTGCAAAAAAAGACATTTATTATGACGAAATATCGAATATGATTTGAATAGTTTCAGGGACTAAAATTCCATACAATGCCACTTTAAACTTCACGAAAAGCAGCTTATAAGCTACGAGTATCCGAAATGTGCGTCCCAAATGAAATTTGAGAAGTGTCATTTTGGGGTCAAATTTGATCATTTTGTAAGGCTATACCCTTATGATTTTTCACAATTTTGGCCCAAATCGTGACTTTTTTATTTCTTTCCAAAATCATGCGTGGGATCGTTGGCGCCATTCTGATTACCTGTCAGTCAATAGCTATCTCATAATCCGTCAAATTGTTGCAAAAAAAAAGACAATTATTATGACGAAATATCGAATATGATTTGAATAATTTCAGGGCATACAATTCCATACAATGCCACTTTAAACTCTATGAAAAGCAGCTTATAAGCTACGAGAATCCGAAATGTGCGTCCCAAATGAAATTTGAGAAGTGTCATTTTGGGGTCAAATTTGATCATTTTGTAAGGCTATACCCTTATGATTTTTTCACAATTTTGGCATTCTGATTACCTGTCAGTCAATAACTATCTCATAATCCGTCAAATTGTTGCCAAAATAAACAATGATTATGACGAAATATCAAATATGATTTGAATAATTTCAGTGCATATAATTCCATACAATGCCACTTTAAACTTCACGAAAAGCAGCTTATAAGCTACGAGAATCCGAAATGTGCGTCCCAAATGAAATTTGAGAAGTGTCATTTTGGGGTCAAATTTGATCATTTTGTAAGGCTATACCCTTATGATTTTTCTCAATTTTGGCCCAAATCGTGACTTTTTTTATTTCTTTCCAAAATCATGCGTGGGATCGTTGGCGCCATTCTGATTACCTGTCAGTCAATAATAATCTCATAATCCGTCCCTTTGTTGTAAAAAAAAACAATTATTATGACGAAATATCGAATATGATTTGAATAATTTCAGGGCATATAATTCCATACAATGCCACTTTAAACTTCATGAAAAGAATCTTATAAGCTACGGGAATCCGAAATGTGCGTTCCAAATGAAATTTGAGAAGTGTCATTTTGGGGTCAAATTTGATCATTTTGTAAGGCTATACCCTTATGATTTTTCTCAATTTTGGCCCAAATCGTGACTTTTTTATTTCTTTCCAAAATCATGCGTGGGATCGTTGGCGCCATTCTGATTACCTGTCAGTCAATAATAATCTCATAATCCGTCAAATTGTTGCAAAAAAAGACATTTATTATGACGAAATATCGAATATGATTTGAATAGTTTCAGGGACTAAAATTCCATACAATGCCACTTTAAACTCTATGAAAAGCAGCTTATAAGCTACGGGAATCCGAAATGTGCGTCCCAAATGAAATTTGAGAAGTGTCATTTTGGGGTCAAATTTGATCATTTTGTAAGGCTATACCCTTATGATTTTTCACAATTTTGGCCCAAATCGTGACTTTTTTATTTCTTTCCAAAATCATGCGTGGGATCGTTGGCGCCATTCTGATTACCTGTCAGTCAATAATAATCTCATAATCCGTCAGTTTGTTTCCAAAAATAACAATTATTATGACGAAATATCGAATATGATTTGAATAATTTCAGGACATATAATTCCATACAATGCCACTTTAAACTCTATGAAAAGCAGCTTATAAGCTACGGGAATCCGAAATGTGCGTCCCAAATGAAATTTGAGAAGTGTCATTTTGGGGTCAAATTTGATCATTTTGTAAGGCTATACCCTTATGATTTTTCTCAATTTTGGCCCAAATCGTGACTTTTTTTATTTCTTTCCAAAATCATGCGTGGGATCGTTGGCGCCATTCTGATTACCTGTCAGTCGATAATAATCTCATAATCCGTCCCTTTGTTGCAAATATAGACAATTATTATGACGAAATATCGAATATGATTTGAATAATTTCAGGGCATATAATTCCATACAATGCCACTTTAAACTTCATGAAAAGAATCTTATAAGCTACGGAAATCCGAAATGTGCGTTCCAAATGAAATTTGAGAAGTGTCATTTTGGGGTCAAATTTGATCATTTTGTAAGGCTATACCCTTATGATTTTTCTCAATTTTGGCATTCTGATTACCTGTCAGTCAATAACTATCTCATAATCCGTCAAATTGTTGCCAAAATAAACAATTATTATGACGAAATATCAAATATGATTTGAATAATTTCAGGGCATATAATTCCATACAATGCCACTTTAAACTTCACGAAAAGCAGCTTATAAGCTACGAGAATCCGAAATGTGCGTCCCAAATGAAATTTGAGAAGTGTCATTTTTGGGCCAAATTTGATCATTTTGTAAGGCTATACACTTATGATTTTTCTCAATTTTGGCCCAAATCGTGACTTTTATTTCTTTCCAAAATCATGCGTGGGATCGTTGGCGCCATTCTGATTACCTGTCAGTCAATAATAATCTCATAATCCGTCAGTTTGTTTCCAAAAATAACAATTATTATGACGAAATATCGAATATGATTTGAATAATTTCAGGATATATAATTCCATACAATGCCACTTTAAACTCTATGAAAAGCAGCTTATAAGCTACGGGAATCCGAAATGTGCGTCCCAAATGAAATTTGAGAAGTGTCATTTTGGGGTCAAATTTGATCATTTTGTAAGGCTATACCCTTATGATTTTTCTCAATTTTGGCCCAAATCATGACTGTTTGATTTCTTTTCAAAATCATGCGTGGGATCGTTGGCGCCATTCTGATTACCTGTCAGTCAATAACTATCTCATAATCCGTCAAATTGTTGCCAAAATAAACAATTATTATGACGAAATATCGAATATGATTTGAATAATTTCAGGGCATATAATTCCATACAATGCCACTTTAAACTTCACTAAAAGCAGCTTATAAGCTACGAGAATCCGAAATGTGCGTCCCAAATGAAATTTGAGAAGTGTCATTTTGGGGTCAAATTTGATCATTTTGTAAGGCTATACCCTTATGATTTTTCTCAATTTTGGCATTCTGATTACCTGTCAGTCAATAACTATCTCATAATCCGTCAAATTGTTGCCAAAATAAACAATTATTATGACAAAATATCAAATATGATTTGAATAATTTCAGTGCATATAATTCCATACAATGCCACTTTAAACTTCACGAAAAGCAGCTTATAAGCTACGAGAATCCGAAATGTGCGTCCCAAATGAAATTTGAGAAGTGTCATTTTTGGGCCAAATTTGATCATTTTGTAAGGCTATACACTTATGATTTTTCTCAATTTTGGCCCAAATCGTGACTTTTATTTCTTTCCAAAATCATGCGTGGGATCGTTGGCGCCATTCTGATTACCTGTCAGTCAATAATAATCTCATAATCCGTCAGTTTGTTTCCAAAAATAACAATTATTATGACGAAATATCGAATATGATTTGAATAATTTCAGGACATATAATTCCATACAATGCCACTTTAAACTCTATGAAAAGCAGCTTATAAGCTACGGGAATCCGAAATGTGCGTCCCAAATGAAATTTGAGAAGTGTCATTTTGGGGTCAAATTTGATCATTTTGTAAGGCTATACCCTTATGATTTTTCTCAATTTTGGCCCAAATCGTGACTTTTTTTTATTTCTTTCCAAAATCATGCGTGGGATCGTTGGCGCCATTCTGATTACCTGTCAGTCAATAACTATCTCATAATCCGTCAGTTTGTTTCCAAAAATAACAATTATTATGACGAAATATCGAATATGATTTGAATAATTTCAGGACATATAATTCCATACAATGCCACTTTAAACTCTATGAAAAGCAGCTTATAAGCTACGGGAATCCGAAATGTGCGTCCCAAATGAAATTTGAGAAGTGTCATATTGGGGTCAAATTTGATCATTTTGTAAGGCTATATACCCTTATGATTTTTCTCAATTTTGGCCCAAATCATGACTGTTTGATTTCTTTTCAAAATCATGCGTGGGATCGTTGGCGCCATTCTGATTACCTGTCAGTCAATAACTATCTCATAATCCGTCAAATTGTTGCCAAAATAAACAATTATTATGACGAAATATCGAATATGATTTGAATAGATTCAGGGCATATAATTCCATACAATGCCACTTTAAACTTCACTAAAAGCAGCTTATAAGCTACGAGAATCCGAAATGTGCGTCCCAAATGAAATTTGAGAAGTGTCATTTTGGGGTCAAATTTGATCATTTTGTAAGGCTATACCCTTATGATTTTTCACAATTTTGGCCCAAATCGTGACTTTTTTATTTCTTTCCAAAATCATGCGTGGGATCGTTGGCGCCATTCTGATTACCTGTCAGTCAATAACTATCTCATAATCCGTCAAATTGTTGCAAAAAAAAAAGACAATTATTATGACGAAATATCGAATATGATTTGAATAATTTCAGGGCATACATCATTTTGTAAGGCTGATGATCTTTTTACAATTTTGGCCCAAATCGGGACTTTTTTATTTCTTTCCAAAATCTTGCGTGGGATCGTTGGCGCCATTCTGATTACCTGTCAGTCAATAATAATCTCATAATCCGTCAGTTTGCTTCCAAAAATAACAATTATCATTTGAGAAGTGTCATTTTGGGGTCAAATTTGATCATTTTGTAAGGCTATACCCTTATGATTTTTCTCAATTTTGGCCCAAATCGTGACTTTTTTTATTTCTTTCCAAAATCATGCGTGGGATCGTTGGCGCCATTCTGATTACCTGTCAGTCGATAATAATCTCATAATCCGTCCCTTTGTTGCAAATATAGACAATTATTATGACGAAATATCGAATATGATTTGAATAATTTCAGGGCATATAATTCCATACAATGCCACTTTAAACTTCATGAAAAGAATCTTATAAGCTACGGAAATCCGAAATGTGCGTTCCAAATGAAATTTGAGAAGTGTCATTTTGGGGTCAAATTTGATCATTTTGTAAGGCTATACCCTTATGATTTTTCTCAATTTTGGCATTCTGATTACCTGTCAGTCAATAACTATCTCATAATCCGTCAAATTGTTGCCAAAATAAACAATTATTATGACGAAATATCAAATATGATTTGAATAATTTCAGGGCATATAATTCCATACAATGCCACTTTAAACTTCACGAAAAGCAGCTTATAAGCTACGAGAATCCGAAATGTGCGTCCCAAATGAAATTTGAGAAGTGTCATTTTTGGGCCAAATTTGATCATTTTGTAAGGCTATACACTTATGATTTTTCTCAATTTTGGCCCAAATCGTGACTTTTATTTCTTTCCAAAATCATGCGTGGGATCGTTGGCGCCATTCTGATTACCTGTCAGTCAATAATAATCTCATAATCCGTCAGTTTGTTTCCAAAAATAACAATTATTATGACGAAATATCGAATATGATTTGAATAATTTCAGGACATATAATTCCATACAATGCCACTTTAAACTCTATGAAAAGCAGCTTATAAGCTACGGGAATCCGAAATGTGCGTCCCAAATGAAATTTGAGAAGTGTCATATTGGGGTCAAATTTGATCATTTTGTAAGGCTATATACCCTTATGATTTTTCTCAATTTTGGCCCAAATCGTGACTTTTTTTATTTCTTTCCAAAATCATGCGTGGGATCGTTGGCGCCATTCTGATTACCTGTCAGTCAATAATAATCTCATAATCCGTCCCTTTGTTGTAAAAAAAACAATTATTATGACGAAATATCGAATATGATTTGAATAGTTTCAGGGACTAAAATTCCATACAATGCCACTTTAAACTTCATGAAAAGAATCTTATAAGCTACGGGAATCCGAAATGTGCGTTCCAAATGAAATTTGAGAAGTGTCATTTTGGGGTCAAATTTGATCATTTTGTAAGGCTATACCCTTATGATTTTTCTCAATTTTGGCCCAAATCGTGACTTTTTTATTTCTTTCCAAAATCATGCGTGGGATCGTTGGCGCCATTCTGATTACCTGTCAGTCAATAATAATCTCATAATCCGTCAAATTGTTGCAAAAAAAGACATTTATTATGACGAAATATCGAATATGATTTGAATAGTTTCAGGGACTAAAATTCCATACAATGCCACTTTAAACTCTATGAAAAGCAGCTTATAAGCTACGGGAATCCGAAATGTGCGTCCCAAATGAAATTTGAGAAGTGTCATTTTGGGGTCAAATTTGATCATTTTGTAAGGCTATACCCTTATGATTTTTCACAATTTTGGCCCAAATCGTGACTTTTTTATTTCTTTCCAAAATCATGCGTGGGATCGTTGGCGCCATTCTGATTACCTGTCAGTCAATAATAATCTCATAATCCGTCAGTTTGTTTCCAAAAATAACAATTATTATCACGAAATATCGAATATGATTTGAATAATTTCAGGACATATAATTCCATACAATGCCACTTTAAACTCTATGAAAAGCAGCTTATAAGCTACGGGAATCCGAAATGTGCGTCCCAAATGAAATTTGAGAAGTGTCATTTTGGGGTCAAATTTGATCATTTTGTAAGGCTATACCCTTATGATTTTTCACAATTTTGGCCCAAATCGTGACTTTTTTATTTCTTTCCAAAATCATGCGTGGGATCGTTGGCGCCATTCTGATTACCTGTCAGTCAATAATAATCTCATAATCCGTCCCTTTGTTGCAAATATAGACAATTATTATGACGAAATATCGAATATGATTTGAATAATTTCAGGGCATATAATTCCATACAATGCCACTTTAAACTTCATGAAAAGAATCTTATAAGCTACGGAAATCCGAAATGTGCGTTCCAAATGAAATTTGAGAAGTGTCATTTTGGGGTCAAATTTGATCATTTTGTAAGGCTATACCCTTATGATTTTTCTCAATTTTGGCATTCTGATTACCTGTCAGTCAATAACTATCTCATAATCCGTCAAATTGTTGCCAAAATAAACAATTATTATGACGAAATATCAAATATGATTTGAATAATTTCAGGGCATATAATTCCATACAATGCCACTTTAAACTTCACGAAAAGCAGCTTATAAGCTACGAGAATCCGAAATGTGCGTCCCAAATGAAATTTGAGAAGTGTCATTTTTGGGCCAAATTTGATCATTTTGTAAGGCTATACACTTATGATTTTTCTCAATTTTGGCCCAAATCGTGACTTTTATTTCTTTCCAAAATCATGCGTGGGATCGTTGGCGCCATTCTGATTACCTGTCAGTCAATAATAATCTCATAATCCGTCAGTTTGTTTCCAAAAATAACAATTATTATGACGAAATATCGAATATGATTTGAATAATTTCAGGATATATAATTCCATACAATGCCACTTTAAACTCTATGAAAAGCAGCTTATAAGCTACGGGAATCCGAAATGTGCGTCCCAAATGAAATTTGAGAAGTGTCATATTGGGGTCAAATTTGATCATTTTGTAAGGCTATACCCTTATGATTTTTCTCAATTTTGGCCCAAATCATGACTGTTTGATTTCTTTTCAAAATCATGCGTGGGATCGTTGGCGCCATTCTGATTACCTGTCAGTCAATAACTATCTCATAATCCGTCAAATTGTTGCCAAAATAAACAATTATTATGACGAAAAATCGAATATGATTTGAATAATTTCAGGGCATATAATTCCATACAATGCCACTTTAAACTTCACTAAAAGCAGCTTATAAGCTACGAGAATCCGAAATGTGCGTCCCAAATGAAATTTGAGAAGTGTCATTTTGGGGTCAAATTTGATCATTTTGTAAGGCTATACCCTTATGATTTTTCTCAATTTTGGCATTCTGATTACCTGTCAGTCAATAACTATCTCATAATCCGTCAAATTGTTGCCAAAATAAACAATTATTATGACAAAATATCAAATATGATTTGAATAATTTCAGTGCATATAATTCCATACAATGCCACTTTAAACTTCACGAAAAGCAGCTTATAAGCTACGAGAATCCGAAATGTGCGTCCCAAATGAAATTTGAGAAGTGTCATTTTTGGGCCAAATTTGATCATTTTGTAAGGCTATACACTTATGATTTTTCTCAATTTTGGCCCAAATCGTGACTTTTATTTCTTTCCAAAATCATGCGTGGGATCGTTGGCGCCATTCTGATTACCTGTCAGTCAATAATAATCTCATAATCCGTCAGTTTGTTTCCAAAAATAACAATTATTATGACGAAATATCGAATATGATTTGAATAATTTCAGGACATATAATTCCATACAATGCCACTTTAAACTCTATGAAAAGCAGCTTATAAGCTACGGGAATCCGAAATGTGCGTCCCAAATGAAATTTGAGAAGTGTCATTTTGGGGTCAAATTTGATCATTTTGTAAGGCTATACCCTTATGATTTTTCTCAATTTTGGCCCAAATCGTGACTTTTTTTTATTTCTTTCCAAAATCATGCGTGGGATCGTTGGCGCCATTCTGATTACCTGTCAGTCAATAACTATCTCATAATCCGTCAAATTGTTGCCAAAATAAACAATTATTATGACGAAATATCGAATATGATTTGAATAATTTCAGGGCATATAATTCCATACAATGCCACTTTAAACTTCACTAAAAGCAGCTTATAAGCTACGAGAATCCGAAATGTGCGTCCCAAATGAAATTTGAGAAGTGTCATTTTGGGGTCAAATTTGATCATTTTGTAAGGCTATACCCTTATGATTTTTCACAATTTTGGCCCAAATCGTGACTTTTTTATTTCTTTCCAAAATCATGCGTGGGATCGTTGGCGCCATTCTGATTACCTGTCAGTCAATAACTATCTCATAATCCGTCAAATTGTTGCAAAAAAAAAAGACAATTATTATGACGAAATATCGAATATGATTTGAATAATTTCAGGGCATACATCATTTTGTAAGGCTGATGATCTTTTTACAATTTTGGCCCAAATCGGGACTTTTTTATTTCTTTCCAAAATCTTGCGTGGGATCGTTGGCGCCATTCTGATTACCTGTCAGTCAATAATAATCTCATAATCCGTCAGTTTGTTTCCAAAAATAACAATTATCATTTGAGAAGTGTCATTTTGGGGTCAAATTTGATCATTTTGTAAGGCTATACCCTTATGATTTTTCTCAATTTTGGCCCAAATCGTGACTTTTTTTATTTCTTTCCAAAATCATGCGTGGGATCGTTGGCGCCATTCTGATTACCTGTCAGTCGATAATAATCTCATAATCCGTCCCTTTGTTGCAAATATAGACAATTATTATGACGAAATATCGAATATGATTTGAATAATTTCAGGGCATATAATTCCATACAATGCCACTTTAAACTTCATGAAAAGAATCTTATAAGCTACGGAAATCCGAAATGTGCGTTCCAAATGAAATTTGAGAAGTGTCATTTTGGGGTCAAATTTGATCATTTTGTAAGGCTATACCCTTATGATTTTTCTCAATTTTGGCATTCTGATTACCTGTCAGTCAATAACTATCTCATAATCCGTCAAATTGTTGCCAAAATAAACAATTATTATGACGAAATATCAAATATGATTTGAATAATTTCAGGGCATATAATTCCATACAATGCCACTTTAAACTTCACGAAAAGCAGCTTATAAGCTACGAGAATCCGAAATGTGCGTCCCAAATGAAATTTGAGAAGTGTCATTTTTGGGCCAAATTTGATCATTTTGTAAGGCTATACACTTATGATTTTTCTCAATTTTGGCCCAAATCGTGACTTTTATTTCTTTCCAAAATCATGCGTGGGATCGTTGGCGCCATTCTGATTACCTGTCAGTCAATAATAATCTCATAATCCGTCAGTTTGTTTCCAAAAATAACAATTATTATGACGAAATATCGAATATGATTTGAATAATTTCAGGACATATAATTCCATACAATGCCACTTTAAACTCTATGAAAAGCAGCTTATAAGCTACGGGAATCCGAAATGTGCGTCCCAAATGAAATTTGAGAAGTGTCATTTTGGGGTCAAATTTGATCATTTTGTAAGGCTATACCCTTATGATTTTTCTCAATTTTGGCCCAAATCGTGACTTTTTTTATTTCTTTCCAAAATCATGCGTGGGATCGTTGGCGCCATTCTGATTACCTGTCAGTCAATAATAATCTCATAATCCGTCCCTTTGTTGTAAAAAAAACAATTATTATGACGAAATATCGAATATGATTTGAATAGTTTCAGGGACTAAAATTCCATACAATGCCACTTTAAACTTCACGAAAAGCAGCTTATAAGCTACGAGTATCCGAAATGTGCGTCCCAAATGAAATTTGAGAAGTGTCATTTTGGGGTCAAATTTGATCATTTTGTAAGGCTATATACCCTTATGATTTTTCTCAATTTTGGCCCAAATCGTGACTTTTTTATTTCTTTCCAAAATCATGCGTGGGATCGTTGGCGCCATTCTGATTACCTGTCAGTCAATAATAATCTCATAATCCGTCAAATTGTTGCAAAAAAAAACATTTATTATCACGAAATATCGAATATGATTTGAATAGTTTCAGGGACTAAAATTCCATACAATGCCACTTTAAACTTCACGAAAAGCAGCTTATAAGCTACGAGTATCCGAAATGTGCGTCCCAAATGAAATTTGAGAAGTGTCATTTTGGGGTCAAATTTGATCATTTTGTAAGGCTATACCCTTATGATTTTTCACAATTTTGGCCCAAATCGTGACTTTTTTATTTCTTTCCAAAATCATGCGTGGGATCGTTGGCGCCATTCTGATTACCTGTCAGTCAATAACTATCTCATAATCCGTCAAATTGTTGCAAAAAAAAAAGACAATTATTATGACGAAATATCGAATATGATTTGAATAATTTCAGGGCATACATCATTTTGTAAGGCTGATGATCTTTTTACAATTTTGGCCCAAATCGGGACTTTTTTATTTCTTTCCAAAATCTTGCGTGGGATCGTTGGCGCCATTCTGATTACCTGTCAGTCAATAATAATCTCATAATCCGTCAGTTTGCTTCCAAAAATAACAATTATCATTTGAGAAGTGTCATTTTGGGGTCAAATTTGATCATTTTGTAAGGCTATACCCTTATGATTTTTCTCAATTTTGGCCCAAATCGTGACTTTTTTTATTTCTTTCCAAAATCATGCGTGGGATCGTTGGCGCCATTCTGATTACCTGTCAGTCAATAACTATCTCATAATCCGTCAAATTGTTGCAAAAAAAAAAGACAATTATTATGACGAAATATCGAATATGATTTGAATAATTTCAGGGCATACATTATTTTGTAAGGCTGATGATCTTTTTACAATTTTGGCCCAAATCGGGACTTTTTTATTTCTTTCCAAAATCTTGCGTGGGATCGTTGGCGCCATTCTGATTACCTGTCAGTCAATAATAATCTCATAATCCGTCAGTTTGCTTCCAAAAATAACAATTATCATTTGAGAAGTGTCATTTTGGGGTCAAATTTGATCATTTTGTAAGGCTATACCCTTATGATTTTTCTCAATTTTGGCCCAAATCGTGACTTTTTTTATTTCTTTCCAAAATCATGCGTGGGATCGTTGGCGCCATTCTGATTACCTGTCAGTCGATAATAATCTCATAATCCGTCCCTTTGTTGCAAATATAGACAATTATTATGACGAAATATCGAATATGATTTGAATAATTTCAGGGCATATAATTCCATACAATGCCACTTTAAACTTCATGAAAAGCAGCTTATAAGCTACGAGAATCCGAAATGTGCGTCCCAAATGAAATTTGAGAAGTGTCATTTTGGGGTCAAATTTGATCATTTTGTAAGGCTATACCCTTATTATACCCTTATGATTTTTCTCAATTTTGGCCCAAATCGTGACTTTTTTTATTTCTTTCCAAAATCATGCGTGGGATCGTTGGCGCCATTCTGATTACCTGTCAGTCAATAATAATCTCATAATCCGTCCCTTTGTTGTAAAAAAAACAATTATTATGACGAAATATCGAATATGATTTGAATAGTTTCAGGGACTAAAATTCCATACAATGCCACTTTAAACTTCACGAAAAGCAGCTTATAAGCTACGAGTATCCGAAATGTGCGTCCCAAATGAAATTTGAGAAGTGTCATTTTGTGGTCAAATTTGATCATTTTGTAAGACTATACCCCTATGCTTTTTCTCAATTTTGGCCCAAATCGTGACTTTTTTATTTCTTTCCAAAATCATGCGTGGGATCGTTGGCGCCATTCTGATTACCTGTCAGTCAATAACTATCTCATAATCCGTCAAATTGTTGCACAAAAAAAAGACAATTATTATGACGAAATATCGAATATGATTTGAATAATTTCAGGGCATATAATTCCATACAATGCCACTTTAAACTCTATGAAAAGCAGCTTTATAAGCTACGAGAATCCGAAATGTGCGTCCCAAATGAAATTTGAGAAGTGTCATTTTGGGGTCAAGTTTGATCATTTTGTAAGGCTATACCCTTATGATTTTTCTCAATTTTGGCCCAAATCGTGACTTTTTTTATTTCTTTCCAAAATCATGCGTGGGATCGTTGGCGCCATTTTGATTACCTGTTAGTCAATAATAATCTCATTATCCGTCAAATTGTTGCAAAAAAAAGACAATTATTATGACGAAATATCGAATATGATTTGAATAGTTTCAGTGACTTAAATTCCATACAATGCCACTTTAAACTTCATGAAAAGCAGCTTATAAGCTACGAGAATCCGAAATGTGCGTCCCAAATGAAATTTGAGAAGTGTCATTTTGGGGCCAAATTTGATCATTTTGTAAGGCTCTATACCCTTATGATTTTTCTCTATTTTGGCCCAAATCGTGACTTTTTTATTTCTTTCCAAAATCATGCGTGGGATCGTTGGCGCCATTCTGATTACCTGTCAGTCAATAACTATCTCATAATCCGTCAAATTGTTGCCAAAATAAACAATTATTATGACGAAATATCGAATATGATTTGAATAATTTCAGGGCATATAATTCCATACAATGCCACTTTAAACTTCACGAAAAGCAGCTTATAAGCTACGAGAATCCGAAATGTACGTTCCAAATGAAATTTGAGAAGTGTCATTTTGGGGTCAAATTTGATCATTTTGTAAGGCTATACCCTTATGATTTTTCTCAATTTTGGCCCAAATCGTGACTTTTTTATTTCTTTCCAAAATCATGCGTGGGATCGTTGGCGCCATTCTGATTACCTGTCAGTCAATAATAATCTCATAATCCGTCAAATTGTTGCAAAAAAAAACATTTATTATCACGAAATATCGAATATGATTTGAATAGTTTCAGGGACTAAAATTCCATACAATGCCACTTTAAACTTCACGAAAAGCAGCTTATAAGCTACGAGTATCCGAAATGTGCGTCCCAAATGAAATTTGAGAAGTGTCATTTTGGGGTCAAATTTGATCATTTTGTAAGGCTATACCCTTATGATTTTTCACAATTTTGGCCCAAATCGTGACTTTTTTATTTCTTTCCAAAATCATGCGTGGGATCGTTGGCGCCATTCTGATTACCTGTCAGTCAATAACTATCTCATAATCCGTCAAATTGTTGCAAAAAAAAAAGACAATTATTATGACGAAATATCGAATATGATTTGAATAATTTCAGGGCATACATCATTTTGTAAGGCTGATGATCTTTTTACAATTTTGGCCCAAATCGGGACTTTTTTATTTCTTTCCAAAATCTTGCGTGGGATCGTTGGCGCCATTCTGATTACCTGTCAGTCAATAATAATCTCATAATCCGTCAGTTTGCTTCCAAAAATAACAATTATCATTTGAGAAGTGTCATTTTGGGGTCAAATTTGATCATTTTGTAAGGCTATACCCTTATGATTTTTCTCAATTTTGGCCCAAATCGTGACTTTTTTTATTTCTTTCCAAAATCATGCGTGGGATCGTTGGCGCCATTCTGATTACCTGTCAGTCGATAATAATCTCATAATCCGTCCCTTTGTTGCAAATATAGACAATTATTATGACGAAATATCGAATATGATTTGAATAATTTCAGGGCATATAATTCCATACAATGCCACTTTAAACTTCATGAAAAGCAGCTTATAAGCTACGAGAATCCGAAATGTGCGTCCCAAATGAAATTTGAGAAGTGTCATTTTGGGGTCAAATTTGATCATTTTGTAAGGTTATACCCTTATTATACCCTTATGATTTTTCTCAATTTTGGCCCAAATCGTGACTTTTTTTATTTCTTTCCAAAATCATGCGTGGGATCGTTGGCGCCATTCTGATTACCTGTCAGTCAATAATAATCTCATAATCCGTCAGTTTGTTTCCAAAAATAAGACAATTATTATGACGAAATATCGAATATGATTTGAATAATTTCAGGGCATATAATTCCATACAATGCCACTTTAAACTCTATGAAAAGCAGCTTATAAGCTACGAGAATCCGAAATGTGCGTCCCAAATGAAATTTGAGAAGTGTCATTTTGGGGTCAAGTTTGATCATTTTGTAAGGCTATACCCTTATGATTTTTCTCAATTTTGGCCCAAATCGTGACTTTTTTTATTTCTTTCCAAAATCATGCGTGGGATCGTTGGCGCCATTTTGATTACCTGTTAGTCAATAATAATCTCATTATCCGTCAAATTGTTGCAAAAAAAAGACAATTATTATGACGAAATATCGAATATGATTTGAATAGTTTCAGTGACTTAAATTCCATACAATGCCACTTTAAACTTCATGAAAAGCAGCTTATAAGCTACGAGAATCCGAAATGTGCGTCCCAAATGAAATTTGAGAAGTGTCATTTTGGGGCCAAATTTGATCATTTTGTAAGGCTCTATACCCTTATGATTTTTCTCTATTTTGGCCCAAATCGTGACTTTTTTATTTCTTTCCAAAATCATGCGTGGGATCGTTGGCGCCATTCTGATTACCTGTCAGTCAATAATAATCTCATAATCCGTCCCTTTGTTGCAAGAAAAGACAATTATTATGACGAAATATCGAATATGATTTGAATAGTTTCAGGGACTAAAATTCCATACAATGCCACCTTAAACTTCATGAAAAGCAGCTTCCTCATATTGTTCCCCATATGAAAGTAAATACCATAAAACTTTATTCAAAGGAATATGATATTAATAATGCAAAATGAATCTTAAAGTACCCTGGAATCCACTTGAGACTGGCGGAATATCCATCACAGAGCTTAACGAATCCAGATGAGTACCCTGACGGATATTTGGGACATTCCATTTTTGGTCCAAATTTGTCAATTTTGTAAGGCCAAAATTTTGGCCAAAATCGCGACTTTTTCAATTCTTCCCAAAATTATGTAGACGATGTATAAAGCTCTTCTCTTTACATATCAGGTATAATTTTCCTCATATTGTTTTCCATATGAAAGTAAATACCATAAAACTTTATTCGAAGGAATATGATATTAATATTGAGAAATGAAGCTTAAAAATCCCTGGAAATCCACTTGAGACTTGAGGAAAATCCATAACTGAGCTTTAAGAATTCCCATAAGCACCCTGACGGAAATTTAAGAAATTCCATTGGGGTCCAAATTCGACAATTTTGTAAGGCTAACCCCTTATGATTTTGTCAAATTTTGGCCAAAATCGCGACTTTTTCAATTCTTCCCAAAATTATGTAGACAATGTATAAAGCTCTTCTCTTTACATATCAGGTATAATTTTCCTCATAATGTTTCCCACATGAAAGTAAATACCATAAAACTTTATTCAAAGGAATATGATATTAATAATGCGAAATGAAGCTTAAAGTACCCTGAAATCCACTGGAGACTCGAGGAATATCCATCACAGAGCTAAACGAATCCAGATGAGTGCCCTGACGGATATTTGGGGCATTCCATAACACGGATATTTGGGGTATCGGAGGATGTCCGCGGTAGGCTAGGAAGCCTACACATTACACAATCAAGTCTCAAACACTTAAAAAAGAATAAATGAATTAAGCACAGTTGATGATGCTCTGATGAAAGCATGTTCTCTCTGTCTCTCAATTAAATTAGTTGGTCCAAATTTGGCAATTTTGTAAGGCTACATATACTCTTATGATTTTGTCAAATTTTGGCCAAAATCGCTACTTTTTCAATTCTTCCCAAAATTATGTAAACGATGTGTTTGACACAAAGCTATTAATGTAAACCCCACAAAAAGTGGCTATTTTAATTACAAACATTCAGAACAAACGCATATGCGTGCCCATATAGGAAGTGACGTCGCTTAGGGGTGATCTTGAGGGGCACGTTCCCGCCCCAAAAAAATCGTGCCCCCAGGTGCGCACCACATTCCCGCTCCCTTTTCACCAGATGCAATTTGTTGGGTTAAAAAAAATACTTAAACACATCTGCCTTATTATAAACAAATATCGGACAGACTAAGCGCGAAAATTCTTGAACATATAGTTACTTCAAGTTGCAAAATATAGCCCCAAATTGCATCTAAGGACCCTTAATTAATCAAAAAAATTGGACCCAATCCCTTCAAACCCCAGGCGCGGCGGAACGGAAAAATTATTGGGGGGGCTAATGTGTGGAGACTATCTAAGCGGAGCGCCACCATCGGTTGGCGCGGAGCGTACAAGAAAATTTTGGGTTTTTTCAAACCCCCAGATGGCCGGAAACGGCACTTCCCGAGTGTTTTATGCTGCGAATACATGGCCCTAAAATATGGGTCTCAAGTCTGCAATTTCTCAGATTGCACGTAAGGTCTGTAAAAACATTGTAATTTGTATATTCGATGGTGTTTTAAGAGAGTAGCTATTACTCGTAGTGTACTCGCAAAGACGTTTTTGAGTGTAGTAAGAGCAGTGGCGGGGCTAGGGGTATTGGTCGGGGGGGCAAGAATGGTCTGTAGGGGCGCTTTCGACACTATCTAAGCGGAGCGCCACCACAGGTTGGCGCGGAGCGTACAGAAAATTTTTGAGTAAAGATACTCCCGAGATTGCAGGAAATGACCCTTTCCGGGGCCTTGCTAATTTGCAGATAAACGGAGAAAAAATAGGTGTCGTCGCCATTTTGTCGGAAAATACACCGACAGAATATGACAAATGTCAATAGGTATATGAGAGCGCAATAAAATAGTCAAAAATCGCGAATAAGTAAAAAGTAGTGAAAAGCTGAAAAGGGCGCCAGCAGTCCATTTGAGTCCGTAAGGGGGGGGGGGGGAATCCGCCCCTGACTGTATATATGGACGCTCGATCCGCCACTAAGTAAGGGGATGTTGGAGAACTGGCTGAAATGAGGCAAGTCATTGGCCTAAGACGAAGTTGTGTTACGCTTACCGGTACTCACACTCACTGCTTCCACTTTTCACGGGGCGTGAAGACGCGGTTGGGATGACAATGTGGTCTATAGCCAAGGGACGGGCCGAGGGTCCCCCAGCAATTACTAAAATTATTACACCTATATAGTATACTTGTGCATCGGACAGATCGACAAGTATGCATTGAAAAATGGGCAGATGTACGTTTCGGAGCCTTGGTAAATATTGGGGGGGCTAATCAAGCTTTTGCCCCCTCAACTTTTTTATTGGGGGGGCTGAGCCCCCCCAATTCCGCCGCCACTGCCAAACCCCCCTCCCCAGGACGGCATTCACAAATAAACATTGTGCCCCCCCCCCATAATTTAGTGCTGTGCCACCAAGATTGAAATGTCTGGCGATGCCACTGGGCAGTGTTCAAATAAACGGCCGTTTGATACGGCTCTGACTTTCTGGAATATAGGTACTGTGCCGAATTATCCAGTTAACAGATGAGGCAAATGCTTAGTGCTCGTAATGCTAGGTGGCCCTTGACTTTTGGGAAGGGGCGGTGGTAGCGGAGGGGTACGTGGTCACAGTGCCTCCATGGACACTCAAAGAAAAGAAAATACATCTGGCATTCTCTTCAGTCTTTTTCAGGGTAGTATCTAAACAAAAGCTTTAAGAAGTGCCGGATAAGGCGGAGAGGTCGGAAGCAATATGGCGTTTTCGTGGCCAAAGGTTGTCAAATCGGCACTGCATTGGTTCAATATGGAATAGTTTGATGATTCCGAGTACTTTCGTGGTTGAGATGTAGCTTGGCAAATCTCACATTTGGAGGATGTCCGCGGTAGGCTAGGAAGCCTACACATTACACAATCAAGTCTCAAACACTTAAAAAAGAATAAATGAATTAAGCACAGTTGATGATGCTCTGATGAAAGCATGTTCTCTCCGTCTCTCAATTAAATTAGTTGATCACCCTCGACAAAAGCATACACATTGAATCGCATTTAGAGGATGTCCACGGTAGGCTAGGAAGCCTACACATTACACACTCAAGTCACAGAATATATAGAACTCTTATTAAAGAATAAATGAAAAAGCACAGTTGATGATGCTCTGATGATGGTATATTGTCTCATTCTCTCATTTAATTAGTTGATCACACTTGACAACAGCATACACATTCAATCGAATAAATCGTACTGATATATATATATATACAAATGTGAATATAATGATTGTTTAAATCCTCAGTTGAATCACAATGCCGATCTGACCACAGGTTGGGCTATCTAGAACAACTATGCTAGCAGCTTGCGCCAGACTACTGTTACGGGAAATAATTCATGAACATCTTTTTCATAATGAAGCTGCCCTTAAATTTAAGCTGCTTTTCAAAACAGTGTCATAGTCTGAGCACGAGTGGCCATTTTGTTATATATTTCTAGCATATTATAGGACAGTTATGATGACTTTATGAAACATGATAATATCATATCTTATACTCGAGTGTATCCACCTGACAAATATCACATAATACGGGATGAAACTGCAAAATATATCACATTTCAACCCACAAAAGGAACAATTGACCCACAGAGGGTTACCCAAATTCAGGGCTTTAAGCACCTTTATCATGCACATTCTTGCTCAACCTTGGGTGTAGCAATAGTTTGATCCTCTCTGGCCCTTTGCTCCAGCCAATGTTTTCCTCTGTCCCTCGTAGAGAGTCAAGAGCTCATTTTGCAAGCCAGACTTCTCAATGTATCGTTGCGATGAACAAATACGCACGCAGAAGTAGTCACAAGGTTGAATAGGGCTTTATCAGCAAAACAAAGTTATAGGACATCGGACAATGAATAATCGCAAACTCAGACTTCCTACCCTTAAGTGATAAGTGTATCGTCAAAGTGAATAAAACTTAAACAAAAAAAAAGCTATTAGATTCCATAAAATATAAAAAAGGTAATAGATTCCAAAAACGGATCGAAAATGTAGGAATCCTCTCTGAAATTTGAGCTGAGAAATCGACTCTTCTTTGTCAGTCTTATATTTTCTCGGTCAAGTTGACACAAGAGGATAGTTATCTCATTCCTGTCCGAAAAGAATGAAGCCGTTCCGAATGAATCTGGCTGACGAATAGTTTGAATGGTGATGACGAGTCTCTAAGATTGTAACGGCATTCTTGACTGTTTTACTCTCCTCCTGGAAACTACAATACCCTTCATCTCCTGTCAACTGCTCAGCTTGACTTTCGCTAATTTTCATGACCCTGTTGAATATTCAGTGACATCGCTTCATCTGGATCGGGAAAAGACGATTCCATAAAAGTAACATTGATGATAATACCCGATAAGGTATTCAAAAGATTAAGATTATAACCAAAACAAAAAAAACATATGTAAGAGGAACTTAAATGAAATGCATTGCTGAGAAATAACTATTGAATTTAGCCTTTTTATTGAAATTTATGTACTATGCATAATAGTTTTGATGTCATACTGGGGCAACATATCAAACACTCAATCAACTTCTCAATCTTAATTTTCTTATTTAAGAAAAACAAAAAATTCAACGATACAATTAGGGCCCCCACCAAAACTGAAAGCACTGGATAATATTACATAATATACCATACCTAACCTAACATTGCAAAGAGGCATTGTTTTTATTTAATAAAACATTAATAAACATTTAATAAAACAAATATTTCAGATGATGTTGTTAGTGGGCAGCATACAAATTTGAAAGAAAGCATTTACCTCACTTTAGGTGACTTCTTTAGTACATCCTCTATGACTTCTTGGAACAAATTCTGAATTCCCTGTCCACTAAGAGCAGAAGTCTCGTGAAATCTGTCGAAGAAAAAAAAAATTAAGAAACAAAACAAACTATAAAACTAAAAGGTATGTATGGTTCTTGGTACTGATAGGAAAACAGGAGTATGCATTATTAGTAAGCCCTAGTGAATAATGTTCATTAGTGTCCATTAGCTTATAGATACATTAGTATATTAAATATTTATATAGATATATCAATATGTGAACAGATATATAAATTTATTAAATATATAAATATATAGATATACTAGTGACCATACATACCTTTCCCTGCATGGTCCCTCATTTGATTATTTTTTTTAAAAACTTTATTGACATTTTTTTTCAATTCCCTTTCTTACATTATCCCCTTTTTTCTCTTTTCAAATATCCTAGGACCTAACATACGGTGTACATTAAAACAAGCCTCTCTGATTATTCAAGACAACATAAACTACTTCTTATGGTCGCAAAAGTGTGCATCCAAACAATTATTGCCATAGTTATACCGATAAATATGGAACACATCGTAGAAACACGAGTCAGACTACCTAAACTCTTCCCTATTCTGTTATTAATGAAAAATAAATTAATATGTAAAAGTAAGTTGGCCTGACGCTTCAATCCTAGCAGGATCTTCTTCAAAGACTACATGACAAGTAACAGTAACAGAAGGGACAAAAACACGCACAGAATACAGACAGGTTAATGAGCATGGTGAACACAAAGAGATGGATGAAAGGGGATTAGTAGACTAGGGATGGAGAGAAGAAAGAAAGAAACCATCAGGGGAAGTGGAGAGGTAGGAGATAAATAGTGGAGGGACAAAGAGAGGATTAAGGGAAAGGGGGTAGGGAATAAACTTGAGAAGGACAAAGAAAGGTGTGGAGGAAAAAGGGTGGAAGAGAGCTATGAGAAGAGGAGTGATGGGGGGGACAAGGGTAAAAGGAGGGGGGACAGAAGAAAAGTTAGTCATGTCCTTCCTGAATGTTGAGCCCATGAGGTTGTATGGTGCGAAGGCGCTGCATCCACAGCCTCTCTCTGCTGATTCATACTAGGTCAGGACGGCTACCTAAGGATTCAATCCCCTGTAGGGAAATGTCATTAATGGTATGGTTGGGAAGGTTAAAGTGTTCTCCAACTGGGGTCTCAGTCTTCATGGTTTTGACTGTGAAAAATAAATTAGTCAAAGGCAGCTGCATTCTTCAGAGTGGTGGAGTCATCCGACTTGACAAATGTAATCAATCAATCAAGTCAAAGAAGAAATATCAAAAAAGAGTCATTCTGTTCCGTGTATCAGTTGTTCAGAATGGGGGAGGGGGGAAGGGGGCGGGGGGTGTCAGTTGTAGACTATGTGTCTTTCTCTGCGTACTACGGCAAACTGTCACATATAGATCATCAGGCAACTTGCATGTTTTCAGACCTTTTGGGACTACACTCCTCTCAATAATTCCGCTTGTCAGTTTACGTCCCGACTACTTTCCCACACGAAACTGGAAAGACTCTGAAAAGCTTTTAACCATTGGCTTTGAAAATCATAAAAAAATAAAAGTAAAATGATTAAAAGATGTCTTTCTGCAAAATGGCTGGATCGACTCCATGCCCATGAGAATGTTCATGCTGCTTCCAGTGAAATAGATGCATTGCAATTTGTTTTTAGTCTTTCCAATTTTCCGGGATGGGGGAGGGGGGTTGGAGGAGGGGGAGGGGGGTTGGAGGAGGGGGAGGGTGGGGTGAGTGTTAAAGAATGGAATTGGTTTATCACCATAATATTATAATTGCCAGATGTTTTCACCTCAAATTTCTAGACTGAGCCCATTTCATCCCTTCTTCTCGTGAAACCGTTCTTTTACCTTTGACATCAACCTTTGAAATGAGAAAAACAAAGGTATTGTGCTTTGAAAGTTTGAATATATTAAAATATATCAATCTCTTTGTAGTGTCAAAGGTTGGCCAGAGCAGAGTATGCATAGACACCAACAATCGTAAGAAAGTAATTAAGCAACCTGATGGAGATACTTACGCCGAACAATCCACTCCAACAGTTCTAAACGGAGGCTACCGAAAATCTAACCATCATTAATATCACATTGATGATAGAGACCTATAGATTATATCATTTATATCATTAATATCACAGTGATGATAGAGATCTGTAGATTATATCATTAATATCACAGTGATGATAGAGATCTGTAGATTATATCATTAATATCATGATATCATTAATATCAGTGATGATAGAGATCTATAGATTATATCATTAATATCATTGATAGCACAGTGACAATAGAGATCTGTAGATTATATCATTAATATCATTAGATCATTAATATCACATTGATGATAGAGATCTGTAGATTATATCATAAATATCATTAATATCACAGTGATGATAGAGATCCATAGATTATATCATTAATATCATGATATCATTGATAGCACTGTGATAATAGAGATCTATAGATTATATTAATATCATTATATCATTAAAATCACAGTGATGATAGAGATCTATAGATTATATTATTAATATCACTATATCATTGATAGGAAAGTGATGATAGAGATCTATAGATTATATCATTATATCATTGATAGCACAGTGATGATAGAGATCTATAGATCATATCATTAAGATCATAATATCATTGATAGCACAGTGATGATAGAGATCTATAGATTATATCATTGATAGCAGTGATGATAGAGATCTATAGATTATATTAATATCATTATATCATTAAAATCACAGTGATGATAGAGATCTATATATTATATTATTAATATAATATATATCTTAGTAATCAAACAAGTAGAATTAATAGGCAGACTAACCTTGCTGGCTTAATTAGCAGCGGGCTAATAAGGTAAACAGACTAACCTTACTGGCAACAACTTTTATGCAGACATGATCCATTGTAAACTGTGTCAGCTTTGAATTTTTAATAACCTTAGCAGTGGAATAATAATTAGAAGTAGTAGGCAGACTACCCTTATTGGCTTAATTAGCAGTGGGCTAATAAGGTAAACAGACTAACCTTATTGGCAACAACTACGATGCAGACATTATCCATTGTAAACTGGGTCACTTCTTTCAGCCAGCAGTCAAGATTTTCAAACGAGGGTATGCTTGTCACATCGTACACCATGAGGCAGGCGTGGCTGTCCACAAACAGCTCATTCCGAACTTCAATGTAATCATTATGTCCTGACATGTCCCACAGATGTACTCTTACTGCTCAAGAAATAGCAAAATTCAAACAGTTGACCTCAATTTAATACTAGTATGAATTTTCATTGTTTTTTATGCCATAAAATCTAAATATTAGTTGCCTGTCCAAATGTCTAGGTTTTAATGTTTATCTAAAAAATTTTTATTTTGGGTTCGTCTTTACAGAAAATCATGTTAGGATCATATGGCTTAGCAATCAGTTGGTTTCGGGTTAGATACCTGGCCGAGGCATAGTTAGGTGGGTTTTTACCCCAAGAGTAATCAACGGTTTTCCCATATGCAATGACTTTCTAAGCTAAAAAGGTTCCAAATTTGAGTTTTAATGTTTAATTGGAAGCCACCCCACGTTTAATTTGTAACCCATAAGTCCTTCCAGGTTTCCCACATTTGTGGTCGCTTAAAATATGTAAAAATAACTGCTGAAAATGATGATTATATTATAAACATCAGGCTATCTTACTCACTTGATACATTTACCTTTGGGGTTTTTCTTGGGGGGGGGGTGGGGGCCATTAGACAAGTAACTTATTAGCAGTTTTTTGTCTTTTATCAAATTTAAAATTAAATCTTTCTGTGAATAACAAACCCAGAGTGTTAGATACAATAACATGCTGAATTGTTTCCTCTGTTACTGAAATAAGAAACTGTCAAAAGTACAAATAAATTATGTTAAACTTTGTGTCCAGTATCAGGATGGTTCTCATTTATTAAAAGTAACATCACAAATTTTATGAATATTTTATTTCTCTTTTTTTTCCAGTGCAGATTACTTGAAATGCACTCTGCACAAACCTGTTTAAAATTTAGCCATTGAGATATGCATTGTTCGTTGAATGGAATCAGTCCTTTCTCAACTTGTTATTATAAAACAGACAGTACATTTTTACAAGAACAGTTACATAAATTGATTCTTATTCACCTTCAGCATCTCTGTGTGAATGGATCTTGAAGCCATAGTCGACCCCTACCGTTGCTTGGTAGCTGGGAGTGAACTAAAAAGTACAGGAAAAAGGAAGAAAGCAAAGGTGATGCTATTTGTAAATACTGTTACCCAACAGATAGATTAAAACAGCTAACACAGAGGAGTTCAAATTATAAATTGTACTTACCTCCTCAGCTTTCACAACAGAAAAATGCCCCAGGCATTGGGCAAGCAAGAACTTGGACACTTGAAAATGCTGTCACAATTCTCTGCTATCGATTGTTTTATTAGGGGTAGAATATCAGCAACCATAAAGAACCTTACCTTATCTTCACAAAAGTGTTTGATAATGCAGGTCTTGCCGACACCTGTGTTGCCAACGGTTACGATTTTCACCCAATGTAGCGACGAGATCTCGTCAGAGATGGAGAACGGAAGATGTCCGACTTCTCTTTCCATCTTCATCTAAATGAAACAGAAAAGTAAAATTTAGTATCACAGTGAGCTCACTGAAATATAAATACTAAGCCCAGATTTGGAAAGTTTCCTGGAAAATTCCTTTCATGAGTTTTGCACAAAACTGTGGTCAAGAAGGTCTATTTTTTAAGTCTCAATATGTTTTTGTTGATGAATTTCAGAAATCAAACTTATGAAGAAGATTCAAAGTTTCTTATTCTAAATGCACTCCGACCAGGTGGGTTTAATGGAGGAAAGCTGTCGCAATCAAAAGAAAGAAATTTATTTTCTGTTGTAAACATAGTAGTCTACACATGCGGTCCGATCAAGATCGTAACGCAGACCTATACTTATATCGTCCACGTTTTACAATTCTTGGGAGGAAACGTCTGAAAACACCTGTTTATTCATTGCAATGGAAGGAAATGACACAATTTTGCAAGCTTCATCGGTATAGACCGAGAGAAAGATACAAGAGCAGACACCTAAGACAGGCTAGCCACAAAAGTAAAAGTAAGCCTAGGCCTTATGGTCATAAACAAAAAGGAAAGATTTGATTGGCGAATGATCTGTTGGGCTGGGCTTGCAAATTTTGATTGAAATTTGAAGAATCTACGGTCTTGTTAATAAATCGGGCGAATTTTATTCAGCTCTTAAATTTGACAAACACGTACTGAGACGTTAAATCACCAGTATCCATTCCTAGCTTTTCTAGGTTCGGCTACGTAATATGCGATCACCTATTATTTTTTAAACTAATGAGCAAAAATGAGAGAATATACAGTAGTTTAGTTTAGTAGGAAATATGGATCAGGAGGGACACTCAAGTTCCCCATCAAGGACCCTATTGGAGAGAAAACAACTGAAGATGCAACAAATCAGACCCGATAATTAATGCTTAAAGTGCTTGTTCAAAGCATTCTTAAACCCATTCACACTACTTGCAAGTACAACTTTCTCAGGCAAATTTTGTTCCACTCATTTGCAACCCTATTAGGAAAAAAGTTATGCCCAATATGAATCCAACTTTGTGACTTTAGGAGTTTATGACAATGACCTCTGGTAAAACTTCTATTAGTAAACACAAAAATGTCAGTGAAGGATTAATTGTCAAAACCATGCATACACAATCTTGAAAACCTGAATCAAGTCACCACGTAACCTCCTAAGCTCCAGTGTGGTGAGATTCAGCAGCTGTAACTGGCTATAATAAGGAACACCCTCTAAGGAGCTAATCATTCTAGTAGCCCTCC
The DNA here is from genome assembly GCF_037975245.1 of Apostichopus japonicus. Lineage (NCBI taxonomy): Eukaryota > Metazoa > Echinodermata > Holothuroidea > Aspidochirotida > Stichopodidae > Apostichopus > Apostichopus japonicus. Next base: position 1,189,893 of record NC_092583.1, read on the forward strand.
TCTGGACCTTCTCCAGTACTTCCAGCATGGCATACTCCAGATGAGGCCTAAACAACTGCCTATAGTATAAAGCCATAACAACTATGTCCTCTTTCAGAAAACTGAAGTTTCTCTTGATCATACCTAAAACCCTATTACCTCTTTTAGCAGCTTTGAGACCATGTTTAGAACGTTGCAGAGATAAGTCAATGTAGATATCTAGAGAGATTACAGTATCCATTACCTTTGTCATTTACATTACAGAGCACCATGAAATAACTGTATATGCCTAGGGCTTGAACAGACTAACAACTTAGGGGCAATAGGGTAACTTTTGTTCAGCTTAGGCCTAATGTATCCTAGCCCAAGCCCATACGATGGTCCTTTCGAAGACCTTTCCGATTAACTAAATATAGTCTATAACAAGACCACTCATTTGATAGCCTTTCTGTCAGACCCGGGCTAGTAATACTAAATGTACGTTAGTTGCAAAGTACTAGTAACGCTTTCCGTTATTTGTTACATAGTAACACTAACAGTAACTTATCGTAACTAACGTTATGGTCTATTAGGCTTAACATTAAACTATCGAGTCTTTTCGAAATTTCAATCTTTTCACCAGGTGACTCTCTTTGGAAATCTGTTCTATCATCCACCTGACCCCTCTGTCAGAAAACTTGTTCCTGTCGGCTCCTGTGCTGAGAAAACATTTAATGTTGACAGCGGCTCGCGGTGCTTTAGTTTGGGGCTTATGTGATGGCCCAGGACCAACTTTACCAGGTGCGGTAGAGTAAAGGGGTTTCATGCTTGAGTGACTGAAGTATGGTAACGCCTACCGATTTCTTCAATAACAAATGCTGTTTAGAAAATTTCCGGACATTTTTAAGCCCCGCCTATTGACAAAAGCGGAAGTACGCATGACTCAGTAATGGAATAGGATTCGCCGGATGGGACAGCAGCCAGTGTGGTATCTCGCTCAACGAATCTTTGCATGCAGCAGGAAAAGGTTAAAAATTAGATTTCTTCCTTTGAGGGTAACATTCGCAAGCTGAAACTACCGAACCTAATCTGCAATATTCGGAGGCATCCGAACGGCAGAGGTGGTGGAAGACCGTTAAATCCAGGGGATGGGGGCATTGGCGTAGGAGACCAATTTGGTTTTGGGGGGCTGTAACGACTTGCCCGAAAAATATAACCACAATTTTTCGTGTGCTCAATAGCTTAATGTCACATTTAATAACACTGTACTTATTACTCCAAAATATGTCATGCTGATTACATGATAAGTGAAACCTTTACTTAACAAAAATGGGCACTTGTAATTTTTGTAAATGGGGCCAAAAAGGATTTTTTTTTATTACAGAATTGGTAGGGGGTCAATGATGAGAATGAGATTTTAAGGGGCTTACTCTTCCCAAATATGATTCTTTTGAAAAATATTTGCAGCACATTTCTTCATAATGCCATAACAGGGTGTTGTATATGTGTTGATGGTGGTGAGGGAGGAGAAATTAAATCCAAGCTGATGAAACCCATTAGCACCTTCAGGTTGAAATGCTTTAAAAAAAGAGAGTAGATAACAGTAAATAAAAGTCACTTTTTTTCAATTTATTACTCTTCAAACTTTTTTACCTGTAAGTGTCCATGGAAAGTTATAACTACTTTAAATCCTTTTTCTAACATACTTTTTAAAAGGGAATTGTCCAATAGAGGGGAAAAAAACGAACTGTTTATTAGAAAAAATAAATAATGCACCTTTATGCGGCGAAACCCACATGCACACAGCATGGTCTATTGCAAAGATATGAACATTTAAACATATGACGTAATTTTTAATAAGGTATCTGGCAACAATATATCATGAGTCACATGATGATGGCAGAATGAGTTGACAAAACCTACATTCTTCTTTGTTATGTACAAATAATCTATTTTTAGAATAAGGGAATAATATTCGACAAAAGACATAAAAACAATTAAGAAAATAAACAATGGGTCTGAAGATGGTACCTCTGATGACAATTGAACTTAAAAATGACCTTGATTCATTCAGCTAAACTGAAATTACTTTACACCACAAATGACCTCCCCCCCATCCACTACCCCCAACATAGGAACAAATATGAGCCAAGTTTGATTTGAAAATGACTTGTGAGGGACCTAACTTCTTTTCAGCTAGAAGTAGAAATTGATTTTGTCTGTCATACAGTACCAGAGGGTACATACACATCAATGACCAACCCATAAACCTGTATGAAGTAATTTCATCTCCGCTTGAATATTTTATTGACAAAGATAAAACTATTTTTACTTTTGAATACGAAAAAATAAAATAAATTTTGTATAATATACACAACGGACGATATTATTTCATAATCTTAACAGAGGCAGAACTTAAACCTTCTGGTGGAGAAGAGAGAAACCATTCCATTCTTGGTGAAGACTTTTTCACTTTTTCATAGACTATACTGTAATTTGAGCGGGGTGGGGGAGGATGAAGGGGGGTAGGATGAATGGGTGGGAGAGAGTATCAACATGCAGTATCAAAACGCTCTACAGTAACATTCTTCCCAGATCAACAGAGGTGAACATATACAAAAATTGGCCTTCACACACAATTTAAATTTACCCTGATTTTTCCGAGAAATACAAAAGAAACTTTTCTTGAAATTCTTTAGAAAGATGTATTTAATGTGCAACATGTAAGCTACTTGACATCATTGCTGATGTTATTACACTCATTATGACATCTCAGTTTCCTGAGATCCAAAAACCTATTCATGAAATTAGTTTGAGAGAACTTTTCGACGTTATTTAAAAAAAAAAAACCTAACACAGTATTTAAATTCATTGGTATATGTAGTGATTTTCAAATTAATTTTTCAAATTTAACCTTTAACAACCCTCAACACTGATTTTCCACACATTGCACTTGATTACTTGAGTAAAAACCTGATCTGGTAAAATGGAAAATGGTTTTGGGAATTCTATAGCAATCGGCTACTTAGAAGTTACTGGCACCACCTAAGGAATGTCTGTCAAATGACTGGCTTGGCAGTACGACTGGCATGACGGCAAAAAAACAGTCTAGAGGTTATAAAATCTGTCAGTTATTATCCCTACCACCGATGGGGTTCATCTTCCAATATCAGAAGATTAGACAGTTATCATCGTAAAATGGTAAAATGCCTACACCTTCATGACTGATACTCTGTAGATGCCGCAAGCCTGGATTCATCTTACGGCAGCAACTGAAGAAGTAACTAGATGTTTCGATCAGAAGACCAGAGCTTCCGACAATCCTCTTTAGCCATCAATGAGTTGCTCTTCTCCTGTTTGGGTTTCGGCAAGGCATCAGTACAAACAGTGTGGTAACATGTCGGCCATTACATCAGGAATGTCAAAGTATGTCTTTGAGATCAATCCAAGAAGCCTTCAACAGCTCCTGGTGAACCTGTAATGAGAGCACATACAAGCTCTTTGATTTCGACAAGATATAAAACCTTTACGGACACGATATTTGAAAGGAAAGAACACTTACTCAAGCTAATCCGCTATCCTTTGTACTCCTTCTTGGGTACTCCAAACAGTACCCTTCGTAATGTAGTACCATGCAGTACTCCATCTTAGTACTCCATAAAGTACTCTACCTAATATACTCCATGTTTTACATTAGAAATCCATCTTTATAGTACTCCATGTAGCACCATAAAGTACTCCATTTAAATACTCCATATAATACTACCATAGTATCAAATAGTATTCCATCATAGTACTTCATATGGCACACTCCATATGGTATCATTAAAGTGCTCTACTTATATTCCATGTTTTACATTAGTACTCCATGTTTTACATTAGTACTCCATGTTTTACATTACTGTAGTACTCCATCTTTATAGTATTCCATGAAGTACCATAAAGTACTTCATTTTAGTACTCTATATGATACTACAACAGTAGCATATTCCATCTTAGAACTCCATACTGATACACTCCATACGGTGCTCTACATTATACTCCATGCATAACATTAGTACTCAATCTTTATAGTACTCCATGAAGTACCATAAAGTACTCCATTTAAGTACTCTATCTAATACTACAATAGTACCATATAGTAATCCATCTTAGTACTCCATATGATACACTCCATATGGTACTCTACCGTATACTCCATGAAGTACAATATAGTACTCTACTTAAGTACTCTATAATAACAATACAATACTACCATAGTACCATATAGTATTCCATCTTACTACTCCATATGAAACCCTCTGCTAGAGACAGAGGGAGGGTATGATGGAGGGTGAGAGGAGGGTGAGAGGGAGGGTGTGAGGGAGCTCTTCGATAAAAACAAGAGCCCAAGGGCACTGCGGTTCCTTGCCCCAGGGTACATGACAATAAACAGAATTTATCATAGCAAGATTGGGCTGAAATAGTCCAAGTTAAATTGTGGTCCTACTTGTACCCATAAAGTAACCAACATAGCCAACACATTTGTGATCACAAATTGTGATCGGATTTTTGATCGGGAAGGCACTTTTGAGATCTGAATGTGGCGTCGAAAATGTAAGAAATATAAAGTCACGTCAAAGCGGGTCAACAGATCTGATAACATTTGTGACCTGAGATCACATGACTGTTAAGTTTGAAAATGTTCTACCACCCCATTTACAACTTGTCCCAAAATATCAACCGTCTCACACCTTGGCACTGGAAGTTAATGCATTAAATGTCTAAAAATTAACTTTGAACTGGTATACATAACTTCACACACAAAGGTCACCCGGAGGTCAACCAATTGACATTTTTGATCAGTGAAATGTGAATACAACATCAGAACTATAAAACTTAAAACATTTTTTCTTTGCCCATTTTCTCCCAACAGACTTGTTTTTCAACATTAATTGACCTTTGGTGACTTTGGATCACATGACCGTTAACTTTGAAAGTATTCCCCTATACTATTCGCAACTTGTCCCAAAATATCAACCATGTCACACCTTGGCACTGGGAGTTATTGCATTAAATGCTCGAAATTAACTTGTGTCAAATTACTGAAAAAAGACAAATACTCAGATATCTCAAATACATGGATATTGTTTATTTTTTCAAATACTAGATATAAACTGTACTGTTGTTATATAAAATATATGAACTTAAACTACACAACTATTTACAACTATATATAAAAGGAAAGAGACCATGTAGTGTTGATTGAGGTTTAATGGCAGTAAATGATTATGACTTTTTATTTTAAAATGAATATTGTTGTAATGTAAGCCCCACCACTACCCGCCTGCTATCCATCCCCTCATTTCTTCCATGAACCATAAAAAGCTTGATATATTGTATTAACATATACTGCTTTCCTAACTAAACTTGGTTTTGGACAATTCTGCCAAAAAATGTAGACCAGAAATGAATAAATTATTAGGAACACTTAAAATCTTAAAAACAAGAAATACAGAGTACTTTTATGTTGAACATCGTTGTCAAAACTGCAGGGTCTTTACACCTTGTTTTGAGGTAGAGCTGGATGAAGACATAGAGTTAGCTGAAGTGCTGGCAGATGGTATAGTTTTTGTGATTTTGGTTATTGTGCTTCCTTGTATTCTTCACATCCTTCAGTCTGGAGCTTGTCCTCTATGGTGGCTCCTTCAAGAAAGCTGTGCATTTTATCGGTTGGGAGGGTCAGCTATTGTAACTAATCTTTATTAAGTATGGTGAATTGTATTCTTTTTGGTCCATTTCTACGCTCACGTTTACTGAAGTTATGAGCCTAGTTTATGGCCCATGAATCTGCAATGAAAAGATTGTAGAAACAAATATTAACATGTTAATTCATTTGAATACCTGCAGTCTCTGAAAAAATAATGAGAAGTTAATGACCTTTTCTGTTTTCCATTGAATGCTCTTTTAGGTTTGCTGTAACTACGAAAAACTGGTTTCATGACAATATACCCACATCAATTATTATAATTCCTGATTATAATGTTATTCGTAAAGATAGGACTGGCAACGGGGTGGGCAGCTGGCCTCTATAACAAGGAGGGGGTATTTTTAAATCTGCCACGACATTAGTTGCCTATTGCCTATATGTAGAACAATTCAGGTTTCTTACGCTTGTGCAGTGGCACAGTGGGCAAGGCGTTAGACTATGGATCATTTTGGTCTGGGTGGCAGAGGTTCGAATGCACTTTCTTTGTTTACACCAAACTACAGATGCATTGTTATTTATAACTAATTTAATGTGCAAATTCAAAACACATATTTCATCTCTTTTAATTTTTGGGAGATTCGTCTGAAAAATTGTTTCATTTTGTACACACAAACTGGGTTTACCTCTAAGTTAGGGTATATCTGAAATTGATGGCTCTGTTCATCACCCTCACTCTAATATACCTGGTGAGAGGCTTGTGAGAAGAGGTGTATAATTTGCACTATAATTAGTGCTGCATTGATTCACTGACATATACAACAATCAAAAAGCCCTTTGTATTCCATGTGTGACCGACAAATGTCTAACTTTTCAAGTTTGCTTTGAGTACTGGAGAAGTTATATGTTGTAAATATGATTGTCATTGATATGCATGGACTTGGATATTTGAAAGTTAACTTTCTGTTGCTTGCAAGTGAAGAATTGTTTGTGTCGCTACAAAATGCAGACAGTAATGAAACGTGATACCTTGTTGTCTTTAGCTTGATGTTGTTCTGGATTGTTAAATTTTGGTTCAAATTTGCAAGGTTAATCAAATTTGGTTGCAGTTTCATCAATTTTGTTCCATTTTTAAAGAAATTAAAAATATTGTTCAAGTTTGTTCAATTGTTGTTAAAATTGTCAAAGTTATTCGAAGTGGTTAAATTTTTGTTCACGATTTGCTCAACCTTGTTCAATTTTGGTCAAGGTTTGTTCAACTTTGTTCAAATATTATTCAAATTTGGTTAAAGTTTATTCAAATTTCGCTCACAGTTATTCAAATTTGGTTCAAGTTTGTTCAAGTTTTGGTAAGATTTGTTGAAATTGTGTTCAAGTTTGTTCATGATTGTTTAAATTTTGTTCTGGTTTTTTAAATACTTGATCAAATGTGGTTTCAGTTTGATCAATTTTGTTCCATTTTTTTAAAGAAATATCATCAATATGTTCCACTTTTTAAAGAAATATAAAAGTTTCTTCAAGTTACTTCAAAATTGGGTTCAAATTTGAGCACATAAGACATATGGTACACATATTTTGGTTTAACTTGTGTTTTCATGGCAGTTTTGCAGAGAAATCCATGTTGCTTTGTGATCACTGTAATAGCTCTCAAGGACTCCACTACCAATTGTTTTACTTGTAGGAATATTTGTGTAGATATGATCTAAGCATGAGTTATAATCTGTTGTAGGAGTGAGTATGATTTGTTTGTATTTGAATGTTCTTGTGAATAAAGAGAGAAGGCTGTTTTTCTCTGGCGTGTTTTGGAGTACATCAACATTGAAATCACCAATAATCAATGTTTGTTGTGAATGATCTATGTGACTTAGAAAGTTACTCAATGCATCATGGAATTGTTGCATGGGAACCTTATTAGACCTGTAAATTAGTGCAATTTGAATAGTTCCAGCACATGTGTCTTTGGTTGTCAGGGAGATTTCAATATTATTTGTATTCAGAGTATGTTCAGTCAGTGTTGTGATATTATTCTTAGTGTAGATTACAGTGCCATATGGGGAATTTGAGACAGGAGCATGAGATGGGATGTTTTTGAATAGTGTAAATCCTTCAATGAACAGCTCATCATTTGGTATTGCTTCTGATATATGGCATTCAGTGAAAAGTAGAATATCAGCAGATGTGATTGTGCTGTCATGAATTATGTCAGAAATGTGTCTCTTCAGTGATCTTACATTTTGATGAATGATGGTAGTGCTGTCCGTACTTTCAAATGCATGGCTGCATATTTTCAATGATCGTATGGATCGTAGGTTTTCTACTTCCTTGACAACATTTCGATCGACATTAATTTTTTCTGGATTAAGTTCAAGAATGTATAATCCATTTATGGAAGTCACTCTACTTAATGCAACATAGTGGATGTGACATTGTGATCTAGCACCTGACATATCAACAACTATCTCTTTCATTGTATCTCCTTGACATCTATGGACTGTCTTTGCAGTTGCTGGTCTGAGGGGAAATTGTTTCCGCATAACTTCTGCATTTTTGTTGCGACCAATCCTGAACTGTCGACTACTTCTTGATATTGGTGTCCATGTTGAAGCAAGCTTTGAATGATACAGTTCTCTTTTAGAGTGTCGACATGCTTTACCTACAGTAATGTCATCGAACTGTACCCATATAGTGTGAATGTTCTGATCATGTACATTCTCTATATACTTGATGATACCAGTAGCACCATTTATCATTCCATCTTCAACTGAAACATTGAGACAGAGGTCAACTCTTTGATCAATGCCCAACGATAGTTCAGTGAATAATCCCATTGTCTTTTGAGGATTGTTCGGTATGCAAGTCAGTATTTTCTGTTTGACTGTGTTTGGGACATCACCTACGACAATGTCTTGAGATCTAATTGTGAGCTTTAGAGTGTCTAGTTTGGAAAAAACTTCATCATTGTGTGCATTCACTCTTAGGTTTGTCTGATAAACATGTGTAACATTTGATGGAACATTGTCGACTGTAAACTGTCTAGTGTTCAGCAGCTTCAAATCATCATCTGTTTGTCTATTTTCTCTTAGTCGGTTCAAAAGTTGAGCAAAACTCTGGTCATCTTTTTGTCGCATGATTTCAGTTAGTTCAAAGGCCATAAAATGATCTCTCCATAAATTAGATGCAAGTGGACCATAATCATGAGTTAGATCATTAAATATCCATCCATCAAACACTGGCTTGAGTTGAAAGAGATCACCAACAGCAATAATGCTAACACCTCCAAATATTTTCTTGCTACCCATAATTTGTTGCAGTCTTTTATCTATGTATGTAAACATCCCATTACCAACCATAGATATTTCATCAATGAAAATGATTTTCAAATTTCGGAACTTCACTTGAAGTGAGTTTAACTTGTCTGATGTTAATGCCTTGTAATGAAATCCTTGACTAGCTGGAATGAGTAGAGCACTGTGAATGGTACTGCCTTTGATACCATATGCTGCTTTGCCTGTTGGTGCTATTAGAAGAATGTGAGTATCATCTGGATCACTTCCAGGCTGGCTAGAATAGTATTTCAAAAGTGCATTGTACAGAGCTTTCAATACTTGAGATTTTCCTACACCAGCTCCGCCAGTAAGAAATGTGTACAGTGGTTCTTGTTTTGTTTTGCACCAATGCAGTACATAGTAGAAAAAGTCTTTCTGCTTTTTATTGAGGCTGCGTACTAGAGTTCTATATTCTGAATCTGGCAAGCGAGGTTTTTGCAATTCTTCTATGTTTGCACTATTGACTGCAATCCCAATGTCTTGTCCAATATCATACAATTCAGGTGATTCATTGGAAGGGATTTTCACTTGTTGTTTATCCTTTTCGTCTCGATGAGCCTTTTCCATATGTTCTGTATTTGGTGCAATCTCATCATACATCTCATGGTCTTCATTTTCAATATCATCTATTGCCTGGTCAATGACATCTCCACTGTGGTTATATTCTGCTTCCTTGTCTTTAATCTCGGATTCAACCTGAAGGTATCGTTCTTGGTATGTATCACATGACTCTATGATATTATTCTCAGATCTCCAAGGAAAAAACAACATCAGTTGCTCTCTGTAGTACTTTTCTGCATCATTTTCCTTGTTAAACCGAACATATCTGATGATCTTGGCTTTGTTTCTCTTTCTAAAGTTTAATGCACCAACAGTATAGCATTTGACCTCACCAGTATCCTGCATATCATGGCCATCAGCATTATCATGTGATTCATAGTCTTGGGCAATGCTGTCTTTGTTCAATTTGATAGAAGGGTCATCATCATTTTCATCTAATTCATAATCATTATTAGTACTCTCATTGCTCTTGTTGTCACTAGTGATATCGAACCAAGCTGCAAAGTCTGCAAGGCAATAATGTTGTAGTGCTTTAGGTCGGGCAGCATACTTCCTGATAAGTCCCATACATTCAATATCTGTAGAGTAATCTGGCAACTGTTGAATATATTCCAATGGTTTGATCAGGATTGTTCGATCTTCTAATGGTGAGGTATTTATAAACACAAACTGCCTGGAGGCTTTTCTGAGTGACATTTGTAATACCAAATACACTGCTTCTTGAGCACTCATTTCAACATGATTAAGGAATTTGTTTCCAATGTGTCGTACTTGCTGTTTGATGTCCATGTTCCCTTCTCTTGCTTCTGATGTTGCACGTTGCATAAGGTTACTCATACCTCTTTGTCCTTTGCTAATGTAAGATACAATGTACATGGCACATGCATATGGGTCCAGCACATATTGAATATCCATATTAGCTCTCCAAGTTTCTAGCAAGACTTTATTGTAACCATTAATCCTGACTTCAGATGGTGATCTTTTGAGAAAGATTTTGTCTGATGTTATTGATGAACGTATAGCAAGAATGTAATCTCTTTCTGTGCTTCCCAACTTTGTCAACATATCTTCAAATGTGTCAGTAATGTCTTCAGCAAGTTTCAAATCATCCAAGTAAGCCTTTATGCACTTGTACAATTCTGTAGTTTTGTCATTGCCTTTATCTTCCAATGGTGTTAGAATCATGGTTCTAGGCATTGGTGGGATAGGAAACCCAAAGCGGCAAACACCTTGTCTCTTTTTCCTGCATGTCTTTGCATGGCTGTGAGATTGCAAGTTAACAGTTTGGTTGACTGTGTCAGGTACGTTACATGTGACATATTGATCAACAAATGATGCTACTTCTGTAGGAGGTGCATTTCCATATAAGGGTGCATCTTTGACCCAAACGAGCATGTGAATGTGTGGGGAACCTCTCTGTTGGAACTCAACTCTGTAGAAATGATCAATGATCTCACCAATTGGATGATATGAACTATACAGGAAATTATTCAAGAACCTACGAAACATGTAATCAAAGTGACGTGCACATGTGACAGGGTCACTCTGGATAAGGTCAGATTTCTCATTCCAATTCATGTTTAAAAGTTCTTCATCTGTGAAATGTTTGTTTTTGATTGTTCTTCCAAGGATTTTGAGTAGGTGAAGCCACCTTGTTTCAGCAGCAGAGAATGACAGAAACCATGTTGGGATTCCAAGTTGTCGAATCATTGCAAACAGTTCTTTCTTGGACCTTTCCCAATAGGGAGGGGATCCTCGTAATGTTCGGAATACTCTAAATCCTTCATCTAGGGTCAAGATTTGCTTGATACTTTCATTTGTTTTGAAATGTTGAGCAGTTAATTTCTTCCCTTGTGTTTTTTTCTTTCTCATACTAAGTGTTACTTTCTGCTGTATTTGGTTTATTTGTAGCTTCTTGGTTTTGTAGAATATGTTTTGGACAGATTTGGCAAATCTTCTATCTTTGTGGCGCAGTTCCCACTTACAAATTGTGCTGTAGTGTACCTTAACTTTGTTGTCACTTCTTGGCTGTCCACCAAATAATGTTGGAAATGCAAGTATTTCAGAAAGACTGTCTTGAAATAAGCCCATAGGTCTATTTCCTTCACCTGGTGCTACGCAATAAGCAAGTTGGCTTTGTTCCTGAAATTCTGGTGTTAGCATAGTATCTAATGTACCTGTAAGTTGCATGTCATCATTTTGAGCTTCTGTCCAATCATCATCTGAATCTGGATTGTCTTCATTGTTGGTTTGAATTGAAGGAGTTGCACCTACTGGTAAGTCAGCATTCTCATTTTTGTCAGATTGTTTTTCAGGAGGTTCTATGAATTCGTGCCAATCATCATCCATCTGCTGTATCGTTTCATTCCAATTCTGATCAATTGAGACTCTTTCATCTTTGTATAATTGACTGTTTGCAACTAGCCATTTTGCAGCATCAATTACTTTATTGGGCCTGACATTTTCACTTTGAACTGAGTGCTTATAAGAAAGTTTTCTCTTAAACTTGACAGGAATAGTCATGCTTTCATTTAGCCTGCGTGGTAATAGTCTACATGTACTTGAAACATCAGCTGCAACATTTACCACATTTCCTTTCAGATTCAATTGTCGCCCTCTAGGAAGTTCTCGAATTTGCATAAATGGTATACGAAGAGCTACTAATTTCTCTTCAAGAGAATGCAATTTTAATTCTTTTGGAATTGTCACAAACTTCATGTTATTGTTAAGGCTTAATGGTGGTATCTTATCAGAATTAATATATTCCTTGCAGGTACTACAAATCCACAATTTGTTGTTGATAGAAGGATTGTGTAAAGCAATGCTGAAAGTAGATTTTGCTGTTTTCTGTACAAAGCTAGTGACACTTTCTTTATACCATAACTGTTCACAACAACAGCACACATATTCAGGACCTACTGAAATAGAGTTGAGAAAGCTTTCTTGCAATTGTTGAATTGATGAAGTGTTACAGCTGGTTCTCTTGTTGTATTTGGATTTGATTTCATTACCTGCAAACTGTGGATCTGTTCTAGCTTGTGCCATACGTTCTTGATTCTTTTGTTTTTCTGGGACAGAGTAGGTGTCATTTTTGCGAATAGTGTTCATTCGTTTGATGTTTTGTATCTGTTCAATTTGAGAATATTCCAGTTTTTGTCTTTTGTCTTTCATTCGTTTGATGTTTTTTTTTCTCTCATTTTGAGAGTACTCCTCATTTTGTCTTTTGTCTTTCACTCTTTTGATGTTTTTTTCCCTCTCATTTTGAGAGTACTCCTCATTTTGTCTTTTGTCTTTCACTCTTTTGATGTTTTTTTTCCTCTCATTTTGAGAGTACTCCTCATTTTGTCTTTTGTCTTTCACTCTTTTGATGTTTTTTTCCCTCTCATTTTGAGAGTACTCCTCATTTTGTCTTGTGTCTTTCACTCTTTTGATGTTTTGTATCTTTTCCTTTTGAGAGTACTCCTCATTTTGTCTTGTGTCTTTCATCCGTTTGATGTTTTGTTTCTTTTCCTTTTGAGAGTACTCCTCATTTTGTCTTGTGTCTTTCATTCGTTTCCTGTTCTGTACTTTTTCATTTTGAGAGTAGTCCGGTTGTTGTCTGATATCTTTCATTCGCTTGGTATTTCTTGTTCTTTCATTTTGAGTGTACATACAATCTGTCCTCTTGGCTTTCATTCTTTTTATATTCTTCTGAATTTGTTCTTGACAGTACATCTTGTTTTGTCTTCTAGTTCTTTGGTAAGTAATGTCTTTTTTCCTTTCTTGTTCTCTGTATGCACTGTTAGTTGCTCTAAGTTTTTGCATTCGTTTAGTACTGTTGGAACAGCTACTACTGGGAGGTAATTTAGTGATGTTCACTTTCTGTTTCTGTTCATCTTTATTTTGTTGCCACAAGTTTTGTCTGTTCAGTTCTTCTTGTACACGATCTCTTGTTGTTTTTGGTTGTGCAGATTCAAGGTTCTGTGCTACAAGACAGAGATCAGTATTATTAAGTCCATACACAACATCAAAGTGACTTCTATTTGTGTTTTGTATGTAAATTGCACGTTTATTTGTATCTATTCTTTCTGAGAGACTACCACATGCTGGAAATCGTAGCCATTTCCATTCACTACCAGATACAGCATATGTATAAATGTCAGTTTGTAAAACTTTTGCAGCAGTCATTATTTCCACTTCAGTAGCCCACACTGAATCATCTGACATATGGGATGTTTGCATATAATCCTGAACAGATTTACTAGTAGATGGTAGGTCACATTCCAGAAGAGATTGCACTATCAAGCGTCTTAGGATATGATGATTATTTTCAGACTTTGTTATTATAAATGACAAAGATCTAAAGAAACAATTCCCATCACCTACTATTCTCCAAATATTACATGGTCTTGCAGTATTAGTATACAATATTGGACTGCAAATATTTGGGAAATTTGGATAAGAACTGGTATGGATTTGTTCGTTTTTGTCTGTTATTAACTGCTTTAATATAGCAATCTTTCCATCACGCCATAAGTCATCTGGAGGGAAGAAAGTAAACGTGTCATGAGTGTGTATACTTTGCAAGTTAATATCAGTAATGTTCGATTGACCAACTGAATGTTGCTCTATTGCTTTTTCAGAGAGAGTTTCATTAGCATATGTTTGTGCCTGGCATGTTTGGTTTGAAGTTATATTTTGCTTTGATTCTCTTCTTGTCTTGTTTCGCTGTCTGTAACTCAATTTTTTTGTTCGTGGCATGACAGAATATTGTGGACAATCTCCTTTCCGACAACAGTTTCTGTGGGATAGTAGTGTGTATATAGAGAGTGATTGACTGTAAATGCTGTTGTGGATTTTGGATATCTATCACAAGCATTTGATCAGAATGTGTGTTATTTTTTCTGGAACGGTTTTCTTTGCAATGCTTGGAATTGAAGTACTTTTTGTATCTCTGTGAAGTTCTTGTTAATATTGTTTAGTTCTTTTTGTGTGCTTAAAATTGATTTATGTCAAAGTATTTGTTGAGTCACCTAGAAATGATTTCAAGAAGTGATAAGGATTTCTTAAAGTGGGTTTTAATTACTGTCAAGTAGTATGTGGTTTTCTATCAGAACTGTTTAAGAATACCTTTGATATATATGTTTCAAATTTTCCTTTTATTTTTATGATTATTTGCACTATACTTCGTTCTGATTGTCAGTAATTTTGAGCAGTTTTCTGGGTTTTTATTTGAAGTATTTTCAGTGCTTTACATATGCTTTGTTAGTAATTTGTAGCAGTTCTTTTGCTTTATTAGTACTTTTGATATTTTTAGCTATTTCAGTGCTTGTCAGCAATTTTTAGACATCAAGTTTGGATATTATTTGGCCTGATAAACTGCTGGTTTGATTGACCAAGTAAACTGTATAGTTATCTTAACATAAAGTGATAGCTAATAATTATCAACTTTAAACCAGTACTGTAAGCCCTGGGATGGCTTTATAGTTATCAACTTTAAACCAGTACTGTAAGCCCTGGGATGGCTTTATAGTTATCAACTTTAAACCAGTACTGTAAGCCCTGGGATGGCTTTATAGTTATCAACTTTAAACCAGTACTGTAAGCCCTGGGATGGCTTTATAGTTATCAACTTTGAACCAGTATTGTAAGCCCTGGGATGGCTTAATAAATATCAACTTTGAACCAGTATTGTAAGCCCTGGGATGACTTAATGAAAATCAAGTTTGAACCAGTATTGTAAGCCCTGGGATGACTTAATGAAAATCAAGTTTGAACCAGTATTGTAAGCCCTGGGATGGCTTTTAATAAGATGGAACTTACACAGAACTTCAAGCCCTTGGGTGTTGAACTGGTATAGCTCACCTGCAAAATAAAAATACAGAAAAACAAACATGTTCTCAAGAAAAAAATGACTGTGTCTAGCTTTAAGATCAGCCTACATGGGGTAGCTTACACTTATTGTCGCTCACCCCTACTTTTTCGCACAGCATAGAAAGTGGTGCCTTCTGCCTTTCAAACATGTAAACAGAAAACACTGAGAAAAATTAGGCCTAATATTAATGTAATGTATTTCTCCATATCTCATTAACAGACTTCAGCATACTACTGTTGGTATAAGTTACGTCTATTCCAGCCTGATTAATGTGTGGGTTATCTAACTTTAAAGTTAAGCCTATCCTAGACTACATAAATTACCCATGGGCCTAGCCAATTCTGTTAGAGTTAAGAGTGGTCTTGATAAAAATCTAACTAGGTGACAGTTATTTTCGTAAACCACGCCTGGTAATTTCTCTTACATACCATCCAACCTGAAGATTTTATTTGGCACTGAATCTCGACAATTGCAAAATACCAAGGAAACCTTAAACAACAGAAGGAAAGATATGTATACCTTGATTTGGAACAATATCGTTGACTCTGAAACTAGAACTTGAAGCTCTTGGGTGTTGAACTACTGTAATATAGCTCACCTGCAAAATACAAATAAAGGAAAATAAACATTATCTCAGAAAATGGCTGAGTCTGGCTTTGGGGCCAGCCAACATGGGATAGCTTACACTTATTTTTCTGATTTTCTCCCACCTTTACTTTCCGCATACTGCTTAGATAACGGTGACTTTCTGGCTTCAAAACATGTAAACAAACAACACTATTCTTGGACCGTTTCGATATTATTTTCATTAATGTAAATGACTGTACGTGCGGAAATTGATGAGAGGAAAGTACCAGGGGCGGAGCACAACTAAAACCTTCTTAAGACTATCAAGAGTAAGACATAGGCTAAGCCTAGATTCAATGAAGTGAACTTGAATTTTACAAACCTAGTAAAGTACTATGGCTTTTCCAAGGTCATTTGATTTCTCATCCACCTGGCTGCTAACATTAGTCAAATAACAAAATAAAAGGCCAAGGCTATTAATACATACATTTCCTTCCCTGAATATGAATACTCCTAGTTCTAGGCCTAATCCTGAAAACGTATTCAATATGTTTCTATACCCAACATTGCTGGTTGTTTACCCCAAAATTAACATTTCTATTACTATTTTTTTACTATGGTTGGATTCCCCATTAAATTTTGGTCCTCAATCAATTACAACAAAATTTGTAAAGGACTTTTCTGAAATGTTTGGCTGAACTGAAAGTCTGACAGTGGTACTGATCAAGTATAATTATATAGATTTACATGTTTTCAAAAATTGAAGTAAAGCAATGATCAAATGTGAAAGTAACATATTAGGTGGGATATACAGTACCTTACAAATTTAAGATACAACAAAGGCCAGGTGTAGGTTGTTAATACTACTTTGATCGATATAAAGAGGCTACAACAACTTGAACAAGTACAACTAGCCTAGCAATACTAATAAATTTGTAATAAATTGAAGAAAGTACATCACCTTTTTCTTTGGTGAGATGGGGGTTAGATTGAGGGGTCAAGGTGTACATGCATACGTTAACTGATCATACTCGTTTATACGTAAGTATATTTAACCAATAGATGTTTTTTTAAAGTAACATAGAGCCAGTTTTTTTAAAGTTTCATAGGCTTCATATATGTAGACCGCAGAGTGACTGTGGAGACAGTAATAATATAGTACAGTAGCCTATACAGTACTCAGTACTACTAGCCATTACTTTTAAATGAATAGTAGTCCTACTATAGTCTATACCTATGGTAACCTAGCAAACTGCTCATTGTTTAAATTATAAACAGTAAAATCTTACAAAATGTTACACAATGTGACATGCTATACTAGTACTAGCCTATACATACTTGTATTTATTTTTGGTGGGAATGGTGAGAGTCTGCAAGCAAGAAACTGATCCTAGTGTAACCCTCTTTTGCTGTCATTAGCTATAAACTATTAAGTAAAAGAGGAAGAAAGAATCCTTGATTAAGAAATCAGTCCAACATGTGTTTTAGCATGTCACAAGTGTTTATTACTCATATCATCTTCAATGATACATCTTTACAATCCTATCTCATTCGATCTCTGATAATAATCATCTTTACTACTTTCCCATTAACAGATCTTTCAGCAAACTCTTTACACTTTCTATCATAACCCTCATTCCCTCTAACTATGCTTCCTCATCTTAACCATCATCTCATTGTCACAATAACAAATACTATTTAAACCCTCACACACACACAAACTCACGCACACCTACAGATATGCAACTCTGAATTAACCTTTACTTCCATCACCTTCCTCCTTTCCATTTCCACTAACCCTCAAATACCTGTTGAGCACACTGTAAACTTAACTAACTTTTATATATACCCAATGCATTAAACACATGAATCAGAGACATATTATCCTTTCCCCTGCTTTCGTGCTCAAAATAGAAATCTTGAGAACCATCATCTCACTTGGTACCATGGAAACATGTAAATTACTTTTAAATAACCAATCACATGTGTGAACAGATACATCACCCTTGAATAATGGATCAGTCTAACTTAATGACATATGCCAATGACATGGAGATACAGACAATACACCTCATATGCTCCCTGTGGTGGACCACAGCTTGCCTCCTGGAGTAGCATATATGTGCTAGCTCTACACTGCCTATATAATAACACTGTACAGGTTAAAGGTCCTTAGGGTATGGCAATAACAAGTCATAGAAATACTGAGATTTCTGGTGAATCTGACCATTTTGATTATACATAAGAATTACAATGGTATCTAGGGTATCTTACCTAACTAGTATCATACAAATAATATGCAAACAACTCACCTATTAAGTAAAAGAGGAAGAAAGAATCCTTGATTAAGAAATCAGTCTAACATGTGTTATAGCAAGTCACAAGTGTTGGCCTCCTTCCTGCTGGGTTCTTCCATTTCGGATAGGTAAACAAAATTACATATAACTACAAAAATTAAATAGGGGGGGGGGGCAGCTTTCCCAAGCTCCACACTAGCAATCACAAAATTAGTCTGTACTTACTATCTATTTACAATGAGTATCCAGTATTACATTACCAAAGAAAATAAAGTACGTACTTATTTGAAAATAATTAAAAGTAAGATACCTTTAATACTGTAGCCAAGACTGTCTTCTAGTAATAGTAGTGTTGCAATACAAATCTTCTTCACACTATAAAGCAAAGTCGCTGTAAGTCATCAAAGCTGATTGCAATATGTTTCGATCGATCCAGATAGAGTGAAAGAATGGTTTTGAATGCTGCAGGCCTGAAATGCTGTTAATTATCTGATTCTGAACTCCGTGTCAAGATGGAGAAATATCCTCTGTACCATTACGCTCATGCATGCATTCTATCAGTCATCACTGCTGACAATAATCTGAAGTGAAGACTGCTGCTTGACCTCTCCATGACAAAAGTTAGCAAATTGTGCAAAAGCTAAGTTCAATGTTTTGATAAAGCATGAAGTATCTCACCAGTGGTGGTATCAGCCTAAGTAAACAGGGAGGGGGAGAGATAACATAGATTATTGGGTGTGTAAATATCTATTTACCTCACAATGACAAAAGGCAAATTGTCCAAAAGCTGAGGTAAGGTTTGGATAAAGCATGGAGTATCACACCATTGGTGACACCAGACTAAGTAAACCGGGATCGGGGAGCGGGGACGGGGGTAACCTGGAGGCAACATAGATTCTTGAGGGTGTCAAAATGTATCAATTGGACAACTTTTACATATCTAACCTCTGAAAATATTGCAATTTTAAACCTGATTAGAGAAGTAGGGTCACCCAGATGCGAGTCGACAATTGGATTACATTGAAGCAACTCCCAACCCTAACGGACAATTTGTTCTCAAGTTGTCGCAAAAATACTAGTTTTTTATCATTAATTGACCTTTGGTGACCTTGTATCACATGACCGTTAAGTTTGAAAATATTCCCCTATACCATTTGCAACTACTCCAAAAATATCAACCTTGTCACACCTTGGAACTGGGAGTTATTGCATTAAATGTCTGAAAATTAACTTTGACTTCATATAACTTCGCACACGAAGGTCACACAGGGGTCAACCTATTGACATTTATGATCAGAAGGTACCTTTAACATCTGAAAATAGCATCGAAACTGTAAAAAATCCACAAAACACGAAAAGGTCACCAGAGGTCAAATTGAGGTCAAGGGTCACCCAGATGCGGGTCGACAATTGGATTTCATTGAAGTAACTCCCAACTCTAACGGACAATTTGTTCTCAAGTTGTCGCAAAAATACTAGTTTTTTATCATTAATTGACCTTTGGTGACCTTGTATCACATAACCGTAAACTTTGAAAATATTCCCCTATACCATTTGCAACTTGTCCAAAAAAATCAACCTTGTCACACCTTGGCACTGGGAGTTATTGCATTAAATGTCTGAAAATTAACTTTGACCTCAAATAACTTCGCACACGAAGGTCAAACAGGGGTCAACCTATTGACATTTATGATCAGAAGGTACCTTTAACATCTGAAAATAGCATCGAAACTGTAAAAAATCCACAAAACACGAAAAGGTCACCAGAGGTCAAATTGAGGTCAAGGGTCACCCAGATGCGGGTCGACAATTGGATTTCATTGAAGCAACTCCCAACCCTAACGGACAATTTGTTCTCAAGTTATCGCAAAAATACTAGTTTTTTATCATTAATTGACCTTTGGTGACCTTGTATCACATGACCGTTAAGTTTGAAAATATTCCCCTATACCATTTGCAACTACTCCAAAAATATCAACCTTGTCACACCTTGGAACTGGGAGTTGTTGCATTAAATGTCTGAAAATTAACTTTGACCTCATATAACTTCGCACACGAAGGTCACACGGGGGTCAACCCATTGATATTTATGATCAGAAGTTACCTTTAACATCTGAAAATAGCATCGAAACTGTAAAAATCCACAAAACACTAAAAAGGTCACCAGAGGTCAAATTGAGGTCAAGGGTCAGCCAGATGCTGGTCGACAATTGGATTAAATTGAAGCAACTCCCAACCCTAACGGACAATTTGTTCTCAAGTTATCGCAAAAAATACTAGTTTTTTATCATTAATTGACCTTTGGTGACCTCGGATCACATGACCGTTAAGTTTGAAAATATTCCCCTATACCATTTGCAACTTGTCTCAAAATATCAACTGTGTAACACCTTGGCACTGGGAGTTATTACACTAAATGTCTGAAAATTAACTTTGACCTCATATAACTTAACATACAAAGGTCACCTTGGGTCAACTTATTGACATTTTTGATTGATGAGACCTAAATTAGAGCATCAAACTATAAAAATTCAAACATTTTTTTCTTTGCCCATTTTCTACCCCCAAAATACTAGTTTTTTGACATTAATTGACCTTTGGTGACCTCGGATCACATGACCGTTAAGTTTGAAAATATTCCCCTATACCATTTGCAACTTGTCCAAAAATATCAACCATGTCACACCTTGGAACTGGGAGTTGTTGCATTAAATGTCTGCAAATTAACTTTGACCTCGTATAACTTCACACACGAAGGTCACACGGGTGTCAACCAATTGACATTTTTGATCGGAAGGTACCTTTGATATCCAAATCTAGCATCAAAACCAAACATTTTCTTTTTTGCTCGTTTCCTCCCAAAATAAGCACATTTTTTCTAATGTGACCTTTGACCTTTTGACCTTGGTTTCAGATGTAGTTTAATCTCCTGATTCCAAAAAACAAAACGAAAAGTCTGTACAACCATCCTAACTCCGACCGAAAAACTTTGACCCCATATAACTTCGCACATAAAGGTCACACGGGGTCAACCTATTGACATTTATGATCAGAAGGTACCTTTGACATCTGAAAATAGCATCGAAACTGTAAAAATCCCAAAAACACGAAAAGGTCACCAGAGGTCAAATTGAGGTCAAGGGTCACCCAGATGCGGGTCGACAATTGGATTACATTGAGGCAACTCCCAACCCTAACAGACATTTCGTTCTCAAGTTATTGCAAAAATACTAGTTTTTTATCATTAATTGACCTTTGGTGACCTCGGATCACATGACCGTTAAGTTTGAAAATGCTCCCCTAACCAGTTCACAACTTGTCCCAAAATATCAACCTTGTCACACATTGGCACTGGGAGTTATTGCAGTTTTAATATTTTCGGTTTTTGGACCATAACTGACCTTTGGTGACCTTTGTGGGCACCAAAAACAATAGGGCACACCTTCTCCATATGGCGGATCTATAGTCCAAGTTTGGCCTCTATCCAGCATTCCCTTATTGAGATAGAGCGTACCCAAGCAAGTGTCACAGACACACACACACACACACATACACGCATACATACACACACACACACGCCAACCTGACTGCATAGGTTCCTTTTGCTAAAGCAAGGAACCAAAAAATCAAACCGAATGATACTTACACTAGTCAAAGCCTTTCATCTTTTGTTTTTGCTTTTTGTAATGCTGGTAATCTAGCTATTACTGACATCAAATTCTGCGCCTTATACGAAGGTAGGCTGGAAGAAAAGAGAGAAAAGCTGTAAATCACTTTTACTGGATTAAAAAAAAAAAAAACATGTAGAATCAAAACTCTGAGTAATATATTTAGTAATATGCCAAACAATTTTCAAATTAAAGTTAGAATTAAAAAATGATTCTTTTTAAGCAAAGTAGGACACTAGGCTGAAGTCTAGGTACATCAGTCTATGTTCAACTATTTTAAACTGGATTTGAAAATATACAAGGATTTCTGTAGGTTTTGAGTTCCTGTGGTGTGACACTAATAAATTGTTATAATGTTGAATAAATGTTGCATTAATGTTGAATAATGTTGAATAAATGTTGAATTAATGTTGAATAAATGTTGAATAAAAATTGAATGATAAAATGGACGATAATCACATGACAAATACGGACAAATACGGACAAATACGGACGTTAAGTCATCTGGTATGAAACATAAAACGTACTGTATGATTCTCTGATATTTTACGATGGAACCTAACATGTTATTAAAACAAAATTAAAAATCTCAATGGGAAATGTGAACAAACAAAACCTGAAACCCATCAGAATAAGCAAATGCTGGATTCTAAAAGTGCAAACATATATCTTACATTGTTTTTTTGTGCTCTTTCAACTAGCTTTTAAGTTTTTCCCAAACAAGATTGAACTTCATGGTTTCAACATCCAAGAAGGGAATGACTTATAAATCCATGTTTTGTACCCCCAACAACTCCTTCCCATTCTCCCTCTTCCTTCACTATCCATATACGTCCAACCACAGACAAGTTTTTCTACCAAGTCATTCATTTTTCTCTTTACTCACCATTCTCAGCCCCTTCCAACCCCTCTCCCCAGCCCCCCTTTAAACTAACTCTCTCTTTGTTATAATCCTCTTCGAAGTTGATCTCCATCAGACCATTCATCACCTGCTTACATTCATCTCAAACCCCAATGTTTTGTCTAACTCTACTCTTTTCCTTATTCATCGTTCCAATCAATTCGTCCGTCCCCATCTGGCGAGTTCACCTCTATTCCTCTCTTTTCAGTTTAGTCTGCCTCTAAAGAAGATCCTGCTATGAGATTGAAACCATCCGACCGTCGAAACCATCAAACCATCTTACTTTATTGCAAGACTGTTAGTCATCATCGGTCATAGGTATATATCACAGCAGACAATTCAAAGTTACAAACATAATTCTCTAGGAATTGTGAAAGTGACATGTATTTTTTTCTTGGGTGGGGGGGAGTGGGGGGGGGGTGTTTACAGAGAAAGCTCTTCTTAGGATTCACTTACTCATTAATTTGCCCTTTCCCTCTTCCTTTACCAGATGAAGAGGCTAACAACTTTGGACTTCGCGGAGGTGTCGGGTTAGTCAGTGTGGTAACACCCGGCACTTCGGAGCCAGAGTCGCTGAAAGATGAAAGGACTTTTCAATTTGTGGTAATACACCCGAGGATACAATTGTAAAAAGAGATTTCAAAATACTGAAATGAGAAAGTAGCTTATGCTGTTGGTTGGACGGCAAGAGGTGAACCAACATTTTTTTATGGATCTAGTTGTTGTTTGTTTTTCATTTTCGTGGAGTTGGGGGGGGGGTAGGGCAGGGAGGTACTGAATGGAGAGGATGGGCATAATACAACCATAATCATAAAGAGTTTGAAATATTAAAATGTGAAGCAACCATTCATTGGAATATCATACAGATTATAGAGATGGTTTTGTTCTCCAGGATGGCGTTTATTGTCAGACTACTCGTATTATGGTTTTGTGCTCTAATGTATTCTTTCAACCCCACTGAAAAAAAAATTACCATAGAAACGTTTTCAGTTCAATCAACATTTTGTGATGAAGTCGATGTTTTGGGTTTGCGTTCACCATCAGGAAACAATGCCTTTTGGGGAAAATAACTGACCTCTATCTGATACATTTGTCTTATAAGAAATATTTGAGATTGGTCACTTACCCATCTTCATTAACAACAACCGCACCGGGTAAAGATGACAAACTGCTGAAAGGTGAGAGCCGTTGTGTCGATGACTGCAATGTCCCAGAACTGAAGAAAATAAATATATTCGGAGGCTCTTTAAGTCCTCCTATCAAAAACGTTATGTATTTCTAAACTGATGCAGAGATCACCTGCCCATTATACGACATTTGCTGAGCCCAAAATCCCCCAAATTAGCTTTCAAGATCCATTTAAACTAGACTTACCTTGCAATATCAAGAGTTTGCGAAATGTGTGAAGGAGTAGCAATTCCCAGATAAGAAATCTGTTGTGGAGTAGCTTGTACTGCTTGGAAGCTGTGGATAAAATAGACATACATAATAATAATTTCTTCTGTTTTCAGTTTATTCTGTAACTTCAGTGGAATCTGCCATTTACAAAAAAAGGGACACTGACATGATTTTCTGTCAGAAGACGTAAAAGAACATAAACAGATCATAAGTCTGTTGACAATCATCAGTCAATGAATCCTCCTGATTTTGGGACCTAACATAAGCCCTGTGTTATTGCTTATATATCAGCAAAATATCACTGGGTTGCTCTCAAAAGCCTGTGTTAGGCCTATGTACAGTAACGGATGTGTGTGTGTGTGTTGCAAATCAGGAAAAGGCCAGCCTAGCGAGAACTCAATTTGAGCCAGTACATCTTTTTAAGCTCTTTGCAAGTGGCTAAACTTTTGAAGGTGTAGGCTTGGGGGATAATCATGCTCTTTACTAGTTTTTGAAGGTCTGTACATCCAAGTGGTGGAGATGGGAGGGGAAGAGAAGGGGACAGAAAATGGGAGCGACATGAATCCTTTAAGTTTTTACACATTTCGACCTCTGGCCCGAGACTTGTAATTGTAAACAGAAGTATGTTTCTAACGTTTGTGGTCAGATTAGACCAATACCCTTTGCAGGCCAATCTTTCCACTCTTTCTATATTGATATAGAAATCTCACAGAACCTTCTTTTCTTTTCTTTTTTCCTTTTTTGATGTGCTTTACAATGGTGGCCTTTAGCAATCCATAGCAATAGTCAATCATGACTCCACATCAACAACAACAACAAAAAATCAAAATTCTATGGCCAAAAAGTTGTTATAATATTTGTTATATTCTGACCACTAACGCCAATTGCATACATCTTATGAAACCTAGATGTGGTATTGTTGTCAACTATTGGAAAATGAGCTGAAATTGAGACTGACTGTTTATTTAAGAAGCTACAGTCAAAACTGATGGACAGAAAAGATCTTGAAAATGATGTTGAAGAAATGAGACAAGTGTAATATTCACCATCCAGTAATGACAAAACTTCATAGAAATTATTTTGCTGATACGGTATCGGGCACTACATGCAGGCGAAACTGTAGGCAAACTTTCAGAGCCTTAGATACGGCATTGCAAACTATCTAAGCGTAGTGCCACCAATGGCTGAAAATGCCTCCCAGATCGCTGGAAATGGCACTTCCCAGGCCTTGTAAGTTGCATCTTACCATTTTCTCTTTGAAATTACTAGCGATATCATAAAAACATACCAAAAAAATATGCTCAAGGGAGGGGGCGGCTGCCCCCTTCCCCCCCCAGCTACGCCCCTGACTACATGTACAACCTTGAAGTGAAAAATTGAAAGAAGACAAGAATATTGGTCATGAAAGCCTTACCCTTGATTTTCCACAGTTCTTGTACCAAGTGAAGAAGGTGATGTCCCGAAGGTAACAATGTGTTGTTTCCATGTTCGTACTGCACTGAAGCTGCAGGCGAATTGAGACATTTGAAATTTTATTGAAGTCAACATGTCTTGTGATACTACAGCATTGCAGTGTATACTTCCTTCAAGTCCAAAATTAAATCACATTTAAACTTAGTGATTATTCTTCTTAGGTGGTCATGACTTTACTTAAATTTGTTCCCTTTGTTCTGGTTTTTGTCATATATAGATCTATTGCTCTTTGTCAAGGGGGGACTGCTCCAATTATAAGCTATGCTTCCTCAGTACTCCTCCACCATCTTGTGAAAATGTTGTACTGTTGTATGGAAATAAACTCAAACTTAATATATACCGTATACAAACAGTGAACTATAAAAGGCAGCTGGAAATGAAAACACAGGTCTCCAAAAGTGTTGCCAAGAATTGTTACTATATGACAAAACATGGAAGAGTGCTGTGAACATGCATCATCAGGTGTAGATAATTACGATAAAGTATAAGTTAGCAGTCACTCACACATCACTGTCAGCATGTCTCGCAGACTGTAAGGAGTTTGCGGTACTCAAGAGAGCTGCCTGTTGTGTTGTTGTTTTTAAGGTATTTGAGGTGCTTAGAGGTGTTGTCTGTAGTTTCCTTGGAGGTACTACTTTGGAGCTGCAGAAAAGAGTGGAAAATTGTCTTTTCTAATATGTAAAATTTATGTATCCTGTTTTTGAAGCTTCATCCTAAAGCCAAGGGGTAAGGGGGGGGGGGAGGCAGCGGTGGATAGCAGTAGGGGCTTCTATACTAACCTTACAGTCAGTAGGGGGGTTTCTCTTCGAGAATCTTGACTGCGCAATTATAGTCTTATGCCTCAATATGTGAGATGGTTCTCCTGGCAGAGAGCAAATAAGGTGGGGTTCAAAACTCTTATGGTAGGGAAACGGACAACCCCCTAATCCCCTAAAATCACACCCTACATTTTGAAATACAGTTATTATGGATAGAGGCTTACCCTTGATTGTCAATTCTTTTTGTTCCATGCAAGGAGGAGGTGGAAGATTTCTTCGGGTTTCTTGCTTGGACTGCTTCGAAGCTGAGAACAGATGGCAAAAATTAACATTATATAATTGGGATAAAAAATATCACATTTTATTTTCTACTGGGGATGATACTCTGAGACCCCTTGCATAGGGAATCAACTTTGTTGAC
The DNA here is from genome assembly GCF_037975245.1 of Apostichopus japonicus. Lineage (NCBI taxonomy): Eukaryota > Metazoa > Echinodermata > Holothuroidea > Aspidochirotida > Stichopodidae > Apostichopus > Apostichopus japonicus. The sequence continues at coordinate 1,216,761 of NC_092583.1, forward strand.
CCCATGGCCACACCCCACCCCTTCCATTAAATTCTGGATCTGTCCATGTTACCTTTTCTCTGATGGGCTACTTAGCGTGGACATTTTTTGTAAATGATTTTTAAAGGAGACAGTGTAAACATGTACAGCAAATATATGTCATGTAACAGTTGAACATAACCGTGGTGGATGTTAAGCTGTTCTGGAACATGCATGTCAAAACACTAAACATGCTTACAAAATCTTTGGAAATGATGTAGTTTTTCTACGACTGAATACAGTCACTTGGCAGGTACCATAATATACTGTAGGATGTATGTTCCAGGCCAATCTGAGAATATTACTCACTTATCCAACACCATCTTTGCCATATCCACGTCCGTCCGAAGGCCGTATCGTTTCTTTATGCTGTTCCATCTTTCTAGGTGGTCACCAACCCGAACACGAGACAAATTGCTCCTTCTGTTGGAAGCTCGATTTCTTGCCATTTTCTCTTCAACAGACATACCAGCAGTTCCTTTGTGAACACGCTTACGCTCTACTTCAAACTTTGGATCCATCCTGATTCCCTTCTATACTTAAGGCACTTCACTCGCATGAATTTAGTTTTCATCCGATTTGTCGAAATGATTCCTGACCATTCTTTATTTGTTGGCTAATACAGTAAGCAAAATGTATAGGCAGCTTGCATGGCTTTTACAGTTTACATACAGAAAGTCTGTCGTGTATCAGCTGTTTTCGTATAAAGGCAAGCAGTGTTTATCTACGGTGACAAGTAACCTGTTAACAAACTTCCATGGATGAAGGCCATCCATTCCTCCACATGTATTTCTTACTCATATTCAAAATGGAAGTAGCTCCTTCCTTCAGGTGTGGCTAATTTGCATAAATGAGTCTACACAAACTTTATCGAAAGTGATGATGCTTTAATAATCCGATAATTACATCTGTCAGGGAAAGAGAAAAAAAAGCATAAAAAGAGTGAACTACAAGTTAAAAATGTGGTGTGTTTGTTTGTGGTGTGTTTTGTTTGTTTTGTGGTGTGTGGTGTGGTGTGTTTTGTGGTGTGGTGTGTTTGTGGTGTGGTGTGTTTTGTGGTGTGTTTTGTTGGACGGGGTCAATGTGGTGTGTTTTAGTGGATGGGGTCAAGACATTTGTACCATATAAAAATGGACTGTATAAATTTGATAACATTTTTCTGCATGTGAGTTGTTTGCTTTTTTAAGCATTCAGTTATTTCAAGTTTCTTTTCATCATGACTACGAATAAGATAGATCAGTTCTTTACCTCCAATTAGTTACAGAAATAGCAGTATAGGCTTGCTTAGTAACTTTTGAAATTTTTGTCAGATTATAAAAAACCTTTGTTGAGTTACTGATGACATGTAGCTCACTTTGACTAAAAATGGCAGTAACTATTCACAGTATTGGAGTGGACAATGTAAAACGTTTTCAGTTTACACAGAAACACTCTATCAATTCTAAAAATGATAATGTAACACAAATCAATCGAATTGTCTACTAACAATACATATAAGCAAGTACAACCATAAGATTTTCTTTAGGTCAAAAGATTCACCTATGTCTGAAAAAATATCTCTTTTCAATTCTACATTATACAAACTTGTGCACTGTTCAGAAAAAAATTCATTTCATGGTAAGCAGCCATTAATTCAATAATTGGTCTCCATCACAAAATACCAAATTTCCTACTGCAACATAAAAATGCATTTTCTTAGCCTTTGCCAAGTTGCTCAATTCTGTACACACACCTTTAAAGTTACAGTACATGCCTATACCTAGCCCTGTTTTGATAATTTTTATCGTAATGGTATGTGACGATATTATTCAATTTCAAACCCTATGAAATTGTAACGTTCATGTCCAGCAATGATTGTCGTGACATAGTTAATATAGCTACTGCAAGTTACAACTTGTTCACTAGCTTCTACAGTACTAAAGTCATATGTACGTTATGATTGTGAATGCTTGCATGTATTTCATCACCTATGGTTAACATTAGGCCTAACATAGTAACAATACAATAGGCTAATGCTGAGACAATGGAAGTACAATATCAAAACGCGGATGAAGATTGACACCAAAATGTCAAAATCATATCCAGTATGCTCTAGTATAGTTCTGTCACGGGTACGTCGAAATGAAACAGGCGATAAACAGGACATAGAATAGTCAATTTTGGACAGTTTGCGGTGCCAGCTGCAATAAAGTCAAGAGAAATTGTTTAATAGTACAGTAGGTGTGGTTATACGTAAATGTAGGCGCGGCTAATTTGTGCGAAACCCTCATTATTTATCCGGTGCGCTCGCTTACATAACATGGTTGTTATTACCCTTCGGAGACTGTAGCTAGGAGAAATCTATTCAACCAGCCTTTGATGTTTGTTGTTTCACTATAGTATAGCAGTATAGACGTGGCTTATTGGTACGAAACACTCAACGTTTATATATATATCTTTGTTTACATCGCAGGTCATGAGGAGCAGTAACTAGGAAAGTCCATTATTGAAAGGTTACCTGGCAATAAGTTGCAATAAAGTAAAATTTGTATCGGGAAAAATTTGTCAATTTAAATTTATTTTGAAAATTTTGCACCGATATTAAATCAAATAATGATAACGTATCTACAAAAAAGCTAAAATTATTCTCCATTTTATACATTGCGAACAAAGTACCACTTTTGATATTGTATTGTAGTGTCCCAATGACCTCTAACAGCATGTGTAATAAGGAGGTGTACTGTACAAGGATCTTTACTAAGTCTTCATTGACCTTGTGTTCGTATAACCAATTTACGGTCTAGATATCACCAGAATTACTCCTAGCCAGCTTAAACGAAGACGGATACATCTGCAAGAGGAAAACTATTTTGACACAATACTTAAATCTGGTGAACGGCCCTAGAATAATTTGTCCCTACAACTCCTTCAACGAAGGAGGATAAACCAGTGGTAGCCTAAAGCCTACACAGGTCCTGGCAGTATGTGGAGTACAGGTCTAACTTAGGCTAGCCTATGTAGACCCATTGGTACTACTGTACGATAGCACTAAATGTCCTAGGGGTTAATAAGCCAACTGCTAAGGTACAAACATGCAGCATTTGTAGTGTCCATTTTCTTTCCTTTTGTAAGGTTCATACCACTCCTCGGTTACAGTTACTGCACCTGTGATTAAGGTAGTGCACATTGACGATGTGGAACCTATAGATTTTCTGTTTGTAACCAATATTTGACATTGAATCCATGAATCACAGATGACCCAGCGTGGAGTCAATTTATATCAAAATAAATCACCATGGCCAAGAACAAGTGGATTTCATATTTTTTGTGGCTTATAGGTGGTGTTTTCGGTTTGCACCATTTCTATCTTGGACGTGACAGACAAGCATTTGTATGGTGGTGCACAGGTGGATTCTTTGGTGTTGGAGTTTTCAGAGACCTCTGGAGAATTCCAGATTATGTAGACTCTGCAAATAATACACCAGAGTATAAAAGGAAGTTAATCCAACAGATGATGAAGAATCCCAAACCGGCTTTTTCAACCTCTAGATTTTGTGCCCAGTTAGTTATTGGTACTTTCTTTGGCTACTTAACATTGGTAGCCATATCTGAAGATTTTGCTCAGGAATTTCCGGTGGTACGAACTCTCGTAGTACCCTTTGCAATAGCTTTAGGTGTTCACATTGTAGGTAACATCGGTAGGGAACAACAGGGTGCGCTAAAGCCAGCGCTGTATGGATCATACATGCTTAGCCCATTGTTTGCCTTACCCAGCGGTGTAGCATACCAAGCCATTCTAAGTGCCTTCTTATTTCAGAAGAACAAAAGATTCAGGAAAACTCCAGAAGGCTGGATGACTCAAAGTATATGTAGGAGGCTTTTCGTTCTTTTCATTGCAGGTATGTTTTGATGTTATCACTAAAATGGCATTGCTAACAGCTGGACTGTTTTCTAAATAAAACAAAGAAAATAATAATAATTTTAGAGCAGGTTTAGTATAAATGCAGGTCTTGTGTTATCAAAGATTGCAACATGATTCAGAAGAATATGGATTATGCTTGGAAATATCTGAATCACTAACATTTGCAAATTTACTGTTGACTGATTTTATTACATTATTTCTAATACTGATTTGCGATAACAAGATATTTGAATACTTTGGCAATGTGCAGAGGCAGACCAAAACATTTTCCTGGAAAAGCAAAGATGAAAAGAGAATATATGCCAGTTCTCAAAGTTAACTTTCACTTCAAAGTTAATGATTGATGTTGATACTTGTTTCTTTTATAATTTTTAAATGTAATATGTTACATTTCACGTTTTGATCAACAGGATCCTGCATAACTGGTCTTTGGTTTTCGGCAATATACTTCAATGCCTCCATCACCACAGGGGATGGGGAAACGATCAAGGTTAGAGATGCGGTCAATCACTTCTTCAACTCACCTTTCTGGAAGGAATTCGTGGCGACCATGAAACGGTTATATCAGAGAGGAAAAGCCAGAGGTTGGAGACGTCTTTGGTCAGATCTGATGGACTCGTTTGATCCTCTGGGCGAGATGAATGCTTATAAGGTTGGTAACAGATCCAAACATGAGAAGCAATCTAGATTAGCCGGCATTTTTCATATAGGCCTACACAGACAATTAAAGGAGCGCTTTGTCCATCGAGGTTTGAGTTATATTTGAACAAGTTAGCCCGACCCCAAACATTTGTAGTGTAATCACAAAGGTTACTGACCCATAAAAATGTGTATTCCTGATGATCCCATGGTAAAGGGTTTATAGTACTTATGCCAACAAGTATTAACTGTATATTCCTCTTTAAGGGTAAGAGGAAAGGGGGGGGGGGTAGGAGCAGATGGAGAAGAGAATGGTTCCTCCTCCCCTCTATGGGAATAAACTAATTTGGAGAATGGTATCAGATATCAAGTTTAATAACAAACTCAAATCTCAATTTTGTGGGATCAGAAGGATGTATGGTTTACAAAGTACTGACAAATTTCTTTCTGTGCATCCACTTTGGAGTAATGTAGAGATATGTATAGCTTGGTCATATCAAATCTTCACTGATGGTCATCCTTAGATGTCCAAATTGTCTGATGCTATATCTGGAATTTTCCACTCATAATTTCATAAAGTAACTAACGATACATCTGTTTCATTCAAAAGGTGTTGGGACTAGAGCGGGGAGCCACCGATGCAGAGATCAAACAGCGTTATCGGACTCTGGCGCTACAGTATCATCCGGATAAGAGTAAAGATCTTGATAAAGAAGAAGCCGAAAAGAGATTTATGCAAATCCAGGAGTCGTATGAAACGTTGTCCAAGTTAAAAAAGGAGAGAGTGGCTAGAAGGCCACCCAGTCGATAGCCAAACTATCAAAGGCACCGGCTGCAAGGTTCTTGGACTCAATAGAGTCTACAGCATCTCCTCGTTTGATTTAAAAATTTCAAAAGAAACAAAAACATCGAACCACATTCCACTAGATTCACTACAATAAATGGTCCAGTTTTACAGGTGAACATTACCAAAATAGTCCTGCTTACTAGGAAAAAAGATGTAACATATTGTACACCAACCATCAGAGACAGGCACAGAGAAAGGCTTACAATTCTTGATTAAATGTGTCTCGTTGATAGAATTCATTGCACACTCACTTGAAAAACCTGGACTGCAGTTGAAAGATATTAACAGCTCAATGGCAAAAACATAAAATGTTGGTAAATGCTTACTAACAGTTACAAGATAAATGACCAATATATTTGGCATTCTAGCATAATTTTGGGACAATCACATACACCCCGTAGAAAATGTGTGCTTCAAGTTGGTTTTTCAATACCATTAAAAAGATTCAAAAGTTTCTGTACAACAGTTACATGTAAACTGTGTCCTGGATTTTTGTAAAGTTTTCTAAATTTGACACTTGTTTGCCTTTTTCGACGAAGCTGAATTTTGGTTTTACCAATAGACAGACAGATCAGAATGTTTGTAAGTTTTTATTTAAGAGTAGTTTCAATGTCGATTGCTTTATCGTTGATTATTATGCAAATGATTGTTGCCCGTCCTCTCTCTTCAAAAATTATTTTGAGATCATGCAACGTCATTTTCTAGAGATCCCGAAATCATATCGATTTTAATGATAGTTTACTTAATATAAGATTTTGTATCTTTTTTATTTGTCGTTTTTATAGTTTGGTCGTGATCTTTCATTGAAACTTGAAAGCAGGCTACCCGACTGGATGCAACCCCCAACTTGACTATCATAACTGGGAAAATTGTGGAAAGTAGTGTAGTGTTTGCCCTGACTGCCAAATTTTAAGAAATTTAACCAATCTTGAGAAAAGAATTAAGCATTTGACATAAACAAGCAGTAGTAATTAACAACAGAACAGTCTCTGTGTGCGCTCATCAGTGTGCTGGGGGGAGTGGGGGGTCATAGTTCGACTACTAATAACTAGTTTGTGTCGGTACAGTTCAGTCGGGTTCCATTCAGTCCAGAACATTTCAGCTCCACCTTTGTATTGACCTACACCTTTGTATTGACCTACACCTTTGTATTGACCTACACCTTTGTATTGACCTACACCTTTGTTTCTTGCTACACCCATTACAATGAGATTATAATGTACGGTTAACAGTCTTCTGAATCTGATGCCATCCAAAATGGTGTGTTCAGAGTAAGACTTGAACAAAATTGTCAATCGGTATAAAAATTAGTGAAGTAACTATAGTAAACCCTGATTAAAACCTTGATTTGAGAGCGTGGTGTCCAATTGGCTAAGGCGCCGGACTCGTGATCCAAGGATTGCTGGTTCGATACCTGCCTAGTTCATTACATTGTGTCCTTGGGCACTTGCCTCTCTCCACCCAGGGGTTAAATGGGTACCTGCGAGGTAACTTGTCATTGGGCGCAGTATATAACTGCTGCCGACTGGAGGGATTGTCTCTGGAACAGGTTATCATTGACCAGGGGTAATATAATGTCTGTATCGCGCTTTGAGACCTATCGCTGGCATAAAGCACTGTATAAAAAGCTAATATTATTATTAAAAAGAAAAGTAAATTAAAAGTGAATGTTTAGCCTATAAAAATTAACTTGAAATCTACACCTTGGAAGAACGTTTCTGTCTTATTTTTAATATCTAGTTATTTATCATTGTTTGAAATCATGTGTGCTGCAGAGGTATATGGTATTCTCTTAAACTGATGTAAAAGTTGTTAACAATTCATAGAAAGAAGGGTGCATGGAACTAACTATGTAAGCCATTCTTTCCACCTTTTTATGTGCAATTGTGCCTTAAACTATAACCCTGCAAGAAGTCAAACAAAATGGACATAGTACTGATAAACAACATCATTTTTATTTGCTGAGGTTGTTGACTGAAATCTGTAATTTATTTCATTTCTCTTGTGAATTTTTTTTCCATCATTTAGAAAATTGCACTTCTAGGCAGTATATTAATATTACTGTTAATGAAATAGACATATTTTCTGTGTCAATTCGAATATAAAGACAATTTGTAGAAATATGCAATGTTGTTAATGTCAGAATGAATATTAAAATGAAAAATACTATAACACTGATGGAGGAACCGTTGTTCACCTTTTCTTTTTTCGTCTGTAAAAGTTTCTCCAATCAGCAAGATGTCTTCAGCTTTGACAATAGTTGAGGCAGCTTGGTGGAAGAGATGATCGAATTCCTGGGTACAATGGGGGTGCAAGGTGGGTCAAATTGCAGTGAAGGTAGAGGTGCACTTTCTTCCAAGGAGTTATGCATCTGGGTAAATAAAATGTGCAAACAAAAGTTACATTTCTTTGATACAAGAAATTAAATTACTTTGACCCCATGTTTTTTGTTCTCCATCTTGGAGCCCTCCAATTGTAATTGGAATGTACAAGAGAAACTACTGCATGAACATAAAGAAGTTGGGAGCTTTTTGTCTTTGCAAAAGAGGGAAAGATTATTGGTCCAGTGCATATACCCTACCCATTTGGAAAGTGTTCTTTTGCGAATTGTTTCTTTCAATATCAATTAAGCTTGCTTATAAACATCTGGGTAAGATGTAGATGAACTCCATACCCGCCTCCTCCTACCCCACAAAAGAAAAATACCTAGGAAAGGCCTACAAACCATGAGGGGCCATAATTATATATATATATATATATATATTATATATATTATATATATAATATATATTTATATATTATTTATATATAATATATTATTTTAGGAGAGTTGAGAGAGAGCAAGCAGAGGAAACTGGACTACCAAACCATGTCCTGCCCCCTCACCCCCCCATCCACAAACACACAAGCATGTATTTCCGGCTTGACCACTATGGGGTCGAGCAGTGTAATTCATGCCAAAACAAGCTTAACTTTGAAACTTTCAAATTACCGCAGCACTCTTGGTAAACCCCAACATAAATACATTTTGTACATGATGAGAATTAGTCCATTAACCATAGGTTGCATTTTTCAGCTCTCTTGACCTCAACTTAATGAAAATTTATCTCTCCTGCAAACAGACTGGTTAGTTTGGAAGAGTTGATTTGTTCACACCTTGCCATGTATGCCTTGATCTGATAGTGATTCGGCTACTACTGTAGCTGTGTGAAGAGTTGCATAAAAAACAGACGAATAGGTAGCTCAACTAAGGTGCGTAAAGATGGGACTGATCACTCAGTTAACCAACCGGAAAAAACCTGCCGTTTAGTACAAACGGCTGGTTTTGGATGCAACCTATAGCTAATGGACACTTTCGCTGCATGTAAGTACCTTCATGTCAACTAGACTGGTGCCTTTCCATTTCACAAAGTGTTTGACTTCCTTCAGGTTTGGTATAATGGATGGCAACACTACGGCAGTTGGCCTCTCCCACTGGTACACTACTCCTTCCTCCTGTCTGCTGGGAGACGGCTTCGTTCTGCTTTGAGGAGAGAAATCACAGTCTCAACACAATGAAAGTTACAATGGTTTTTTGTTGTTCACAATCTAAATTATTGACTTTGATAGGATTTGCCCTTGTTCAAGTGTTCTAACTAGCACTACCCAATCCACTGCATGTGCACAAGTGGTGGGGGGGGGGAGAGGGGGAGGAGTATTGTGGTCCAGAAGTTAAGACAATGGACATGTACTTGTGTGAGGCACTTTCATCTCACTTGCCCTTCTTCACCAAACTGTTTACTTGAAAGGTAACATCAGTGTTTACCATGGGTTGAGGTTGCATGGACCCTTCCAGGTGTCCTCCCGGGTAGGTGATGATGCGGGGCGCTATAGTGCCCCTGCAGCAACAGTTCTGACCGATGCAAATTTAGGGACTTCTGTGGAGCATTTTAATTACCAATGGTCTAGGGTTAACTATTGTAGGTCCCAACAAAAAGGCATTGGACTTGATACAAGACTATATATCAAAATTACAACTTTATCTTTTAAATATCTTCAATGAAATTTTACATGCAGGAGAGATACAGTATTAAAGTGTAGATCAAAGATAATGCAAAATACATGTAAAAAGGTTTACTGGTAAAGTAATGACGTTTTAGGGTCATTCCCTCTTTAATTCCGTATACCTTCCATGATATCTCTTGCCTGCATTCAACTCCAAAGGGGACGGATATAACATCTGCCCCGCCAGCCACTCGCTGTTCCCCTCCATGGGCTCTTCTCTTCTTCTAATGGGTGTAACAGGGGGTAGGTTGGAAAGTGACACGTTTGGTCGGGATGAACGGGTTCTCATGTTCCTCCTCTGGGTTAGCGGGGAGAGTGTGGTCCAAATCATATTCATCTTACCAAACTCTGACGAACCAAAATGTCTACAGAAGAAAGAAATGAACACACCATAAAAGTTATCTGATCTACTTTGCTTATTTCTTCCTTTGGCAAAATTACAAGAAGCTAAATTTGTTCCGAATAAATCTTTCTACCTCGTAGATTAAATTTGTACTCTATTTTGCAAATTTATTTATCCGAATAAATCCATCCCTTTTTTTCACCTTGTTGATTCAATTTATACTCTAATTTTTGCAATCATGTATATTTTGATGAAATGAGTATCATTGTATCTTGAATAAATATGGAGAAATTGGTAAGAGCTGGATGTTAATGGTCAATATTTTATTCTTTTTTTTCTCTCTTTCTCGAGCTGCTCCTTCCTCTACAAATTCTCTACAAGCCTCTCATACTACTCTCTGATGGAAACTAATATATAAAGGTTCAATTACTCCACAGTAGCATTAATATAACATTTAAACTGAATCTCAACAACATTTGGATGAATATACCATAAAACCATAGTAACGGGGCCTTACCCACTTTTGGGTCATGAACTAAGCTTTGTTGTTTAGGCAGCAGTTTATCAAACTTTCAGAATATTTATCTACAACTTTTTTGCAGAGCATGACAATGGAGACCAATTGTATTAGACATGACCTCCAGCTAGCTTATGGAAAGTCAGAGCATAGATTCTGAGAGGGCAGTGGGGGAGCTAGGGGTATTGGTCAAGGGGGGCGAGAATGGTCTGTAGGGGCGCTTTCGACACAATCTAAGCAGAGCGCCACCACAGGTTGGCGCGGAGCGTACAGAAAATTTTGGAGTAAAGAAACTCCCTAGATCGCCGGAAATGACCCTTTTCCGGTGCAAATTTGCAGATAAATGAACAATAAATAGGTATCATCGCCATTTGTGATAACTCGGAAGTTTATATGGGTGTTGAAAGTACATGCGCTTCATCACAATCCCTGTGGTATCTTTGTGGGTGCTCATGTTTTCGTAGCCCTGACACAATGAGCTATGGGACTATGATTGCAAATTTGACTCTTCTGTAAAATGTCATCATAAATGCTGTTCCTCACTTTGAGTATTTAGCTGACTTTCTCTGCTTCTGAAGATCGTTTGTTTCATCAGTGCCTGTGGAGATACTGTACAACAGCCGCTGGTTCCCTCCCTGTGAGGTCAGCCGAACACCTGCTGGTATGCATGGTAGGATGACAGGCCTAGTCCCCGACAACGATGAAGATGCCACTCCTTCAGTTCTCTGAAATTTACCTTGATCCTTCAAGAAATTCCTCCATAACTCTTAGAACGGACAAAGAATTTGAATGGATCAAGCCGCCTTTTAATTCACAGGCACTTTTGAAAAAATATTTTTTAATTCAAATTTTCATGATTTGCATTCGAAAGGAGTATTTACATACAGGGGACAGAAAGATGTGTCCCCCTTTACAAAATGTTCTTGCTCGCCAGTGTCCTGCATTGGAGACCCAAACAGATGGCAGAAAAGATTACAAACAACCTCACAAGAATATTATAAACTCACAGTATTATCAACAAGATCTGTCAAAGGAGAAGATTGGAATTTGAAATGATGTGCATGTCACCGATTGGCTGTACTACCCTCCCCCATGGAAGCACGAAGCGACCCTAAACTAACTAATAGCTTACATGATATAAGCCAGCTACCTTCACTGTGTTTGATACCCATCAAAAATTAACAATATGCAGTAAGTTCATACAACAGGGTCAACATATTAATATCAAGTTTTCCAGAAGTTGTAAATTTCTTACCAAGATCAGCTTCAGCCTTGGCAAGCCTATTAGCAGTGGATTCTCTACTTTGTAGATTCTCCTGTCAAGAGAGAGAAGATATTTTAAATTATTCATGTGAATGTACAACTAGGGAAGGAATGACCATTTTGGCACTCCATGGGCTACCCTGGCGAGACAATATGGAACATCCATTGTTTTGTACCATGTTCTTAAATCATCGTAATCTGTGACTTGCGGTTGCCGTTGGCACAAGAAAAATTGCACGACGTCACATTTTATCCAGAACGTAATGAGAATATCTTGATGTTTATCTGGACAAAGTTAAGTCCAGCTTACAAAAGAAAACACATAAATAATAAGGGGCGAGATATGAGACGTTCCAGGTACACAGGATTGTGTTAGGTAAATTAGAATTCCGCCATGTTGGAAATATATATGTATATTATACTATATAGTAGTATATAGTATAATATATAGTACATAGTGTATAGTATAATATTGATATAGATGATAGATATACAATTGATGGTAGTATTGTATAGTATATAGTAAAGTAGTTTATAGTATAGTACATAGTGTAAAGTATTGATGATATAGATAATAGATAGTATTGGTGATAGTATTGTATAGTATAGTAGTATATAGTATAATATATATAGTACATAGTGTATAGTATAATATTGATGATATAGATGATAGATATAGTATTGATGATAGTATTGTATAGTATATAGTAAAGTAGTTTATAGTATAGTACATAGTGTAAAGTATTGATGATATAGATAATAGATAGTATTGGTGATAGTATTGTATAGTATAGTAGTATATAGTATAATATATAGTACATAGTGTATAGTATAATATTGATATAGATGATAGATATAGAATTGATGGTAGTATTGTATAGTATATAGTAAAGTAGTTTATAGTATAGTACATAGTGTAAAGTATTGATGATATAGATAATAGATAGTATTGGTGATAGTATTGTATAGTATAGTAGTATATAGTATAATATATAGTACATAGTGTATAGTATAATATTGATGATATAGATGATAGATATAGTATTGATGATAGTATTGTATACATAGTGTATAGTATAGTATTGATGATATAGATGATAGATATAGTATTGATGATAATATTGTATAGTATAGTATTGATGATAGTATTGTATACATAGTGTATAGTATAATATTGATGATATAGATGATAGATATAGTATAATATTGATGATATAGATGATAGATATAGTATTGATGATAATATTGTATAGTATAGTATTGATGATAGTATTGTATACATAGTGTATAGTATAATATTGATGATATAGATGATAGATATAGTATAATATTGATGATATAGATGATAGATATAGTATTGATGATAATATTGTATAGTATAGTATTGATGATATAGATGATAGATATAGTATTGATGATAGTATTGTATAGTATAGTATTGATGATATAGATGATAGATATAGTATTGATGATAGTATTTTATACATAGTGTATAGTACAGGGATGAGACTGAGCCGGGGAAAAAAAATCTGAAATTTATCGATCGCCGTCCTGGGGGAGGGGTTTAAGGGGAGGGGGTGTCCCCCTCCCCTTTAGGATTTTTTGTCAGGTAAGGAGGGGTTAAATGCAAAATGGTGGACTCTAGATGGAATCTATCACATCACGTAACTCGCCAAAAAAGTGTGTAATTTCTGCTTGTATAATTTATCCATTAGCTTTTTTGAACCAAAAAAAAGGCTTTTTTGCTTGCTTTGTGCTATTTGATTCCACCACTGGTCAAATTCGGTGTTTCTTCCCTTCACAGTCCAGCATGTTCGGCAAAAAAAAAAAAAAATTAAATAAAAAAAATAATAAAAAACGCGAATTACGAGAAAAAACCTGAAAATGAAAAAAAAAAAATCGGAAATCCGCGTTTCCGCGAAAGAGTCTCATGCCTGATAGTATATCTATGATAGATAGATGATATAGTATAGATAGATAAAGTATTATCTTGATATAGCATTGTTACCTTCTTCGCACCCTTGGCACTCAGACGTTCGTGTTTCTTAACGTTAGCCACCGTCAATGGATTTGCCTTATTTAACCTCCTCTTTTCCGACGATGGAACTGCGACCTTTGACCTGAGTGCCTTGACCTGAATGCTCTCTGCGATGCTGCTGCTGTCGGCATAGACTCCGCTACTCCCCCAAGTCTCAAGGGTCCTCCCGTCGGGATCTGTCACCCTGATGGTACTAGTGAGGACGCTCTCCACAAAGCCCGACTCTATCTGTTCTTCGTTCAACTCAAACCCACTAGAGGCATCGGTCTTGACTGTGACATAGGATGATGATGGTTTGTTGACCTCTGCGACCTCTTTAAGGACTCGAGTTTCCGAACCATTCCGACCTACCTCCTCTGTATACATCGAATATCCGTCGCTTGTGACGGAATCCGAGTCGCTCACTCGGGCCGCCAAGCTCGAAGTTGAACCGTTGAAAGCTCTCGATTGTCTAAAGAATGAATCGGCATTCATCTTGTAGTATCTCCAGTAGAACGGATTGACGGGGAGAATCATCTTACGCTGGACTGCCCTCTCCGACATACCGTCGACGAGTTTCTCGTACCTCTCCCTGTGCCTTCGTAGCTTCTCCTTCATTCTGACCACCATGCTCTCCTTCTCTCTGAATAACATCTCTGCTTTGGCATCCAGCATGGTCGTATGCATAGTCTGGCGTCTGTTTTGAAGCCTCTTGAGGGAGTCGACGTCCTGGCTTCCACGTCGAGAGACGTCCCCGAATCTCACCGCTTCCGAGGATTCGTCGGATTGGTAGTCCAAGTCGTCCTCACTATCGGATCTGTCGGATGGACTCTCCTCATCTTCATCATCTAGAATGTCTTCTCCGGGGTGTAAGTCTCCCCCCGTCTGTTTCCTTCGAATGGGCCGGTCTACTCTCCTCTTCTGTTTCTTCTTCGTAATCCGTCTGCCTTTTCGTCTGGATGACTGCATCAAGCTTCCATTCTGAAAAAGGAAACACGGAAAAACAGGATAATCCTGGGGTAAAAAACAAATCACGGAACTTTGCAAAAAATGTGGTATAGGTTCCAGTTTGCTTATGCACAGTGTGTTAGGATAATAGATTTTGTCCCCGAAGTAGAAAAGAAATCACAGATATTCTGCAAATTAGCGGAAAAAGCTCATGCCTGGAAAAAGGGCTGTAATAAGTAATAGAACGTATGACAAAGATTACCATGGATTGCAACAAATATGGGGTTGATGCAATTCACAGATTACTTGACAAGTTCCACATATCAACAGTAGAGTCGATTTCTCTAGCACAATCAGAATCAGAATCAAAGACGAAATGACTGCTCTATGCTGACAGTATTTATCTACTCTAGATGAGATGATTGCTCAATGCTGACACCATTCAACTGTAGATGAGATGTTTGCTCTATGCTGACACCATTCATGAACTATAGATGAGATGATTACTCTATGCTGATACCATTCATCTACTCTAGATGAGATGTTTGCTCTATGCTGACACCATTCATCTACTCTAGATGAGATGTTTGCTCTATTCTGACACCATTCATCTACTCTAGATGAGATGTTTGCTCTATATTGACACCATTCATCTACAGTAGGTCAGATGATTGCTCTCTGCTGATACATTCATCTACTCTAGATGAGATGATTGCTCTATGCTGACACTATTTATCTACTCTAGATGAGATTATTGCTCTATGCTGACACCATTCATGAACTATAGATGAGATGATTGCTCTATGCTGACACCATTTATCTACTCTAGATGAGATGATTGCTCAATGCTGACACCATTCAACTGTAGATGAGATGTTTGCTCTATGCTGACACCATTCATTAACTATAGATGAGATGATTACTCTATGCTGACACCATTCATCAACTATAGATGAGATGATTGCTCTAGATGCTGATACCATTCATCTACTGTAGATACTATGGTTGCTCTACGCTGACATCAATGATCATGAGTACATGAGAGGACTACTCATTGCTGACACCAGCTCCATTCTTTTGTAAAATTGATAACGGGTATATTTTAAGTTAATCTGCCATTGTAAGTTTACCTATCATTATATAATACTTTGAGGGTCGCTCTGGGTTTACCATGTTTCATATTGGTTTGTCGAACATAGTTCCAGTGGCAATGGCATTTGAAGCAATGAGGCTTAGCAATCCCCGTTCGATACCCGGCCGGGTTATATTAAGGTGGGTTTTTCATCCAAGAGCAATCTATGGTTTTTTTCCCATCTGAAATGACTTTCTAATAGAAGAGATTCCAAATTTTGAGACAAATGTTGAATTGGAAGCCACCCGACGTGTAAGTTGTAATCCATAAGCCCTTGCAGGTCTCTCCCACATTTTTGGTCGCTTAAGCATCGTGAAAATAATTGCTGATAATTATGATTATGATTATTAATCCTTTCGTATTCAACGAAGAACATAGACGAACCTGAGGTGAATGTTGGTTCCACTCAGTTATCTCAGAGTCGCCTTCTGATATAAATGTAGGATCATCCTCCTCCTCCACCATCTGGCCCCTTCTGCTCCTCATATGAGCCTGCCACTTACGACGGCTGACAATGTGGCCCTGGAGGGACCTCTGAAGGAGTGGTACCTTTGGTGGCAGCGGTTCTGAGGCATATCTGTTCGAAAGATCTCTCAGGACTGATTCCTAACAAGAAATTTGATGAAAGAGGCTTGGATGGGGAAGATCATACCACACACAATATTATACAGACACACAATATCTAAAATGATAGGCTGTAACCTTTAACCCCTCCCTTCTGGGAGCACCAAGTCATATAAATAAGAATAAGAAAAGGTCTGTTCTACATCGGGATATATAATAGAAAATAGGCAATTGCAAACTTGAAAATTTCTGAGCGTCTACTAAAGGAAACCTTTAATGTTATTGAGTCAATGTTATGTGATAACACCAACTTCTTTTTAACATTCAAGTAAATCTTGAGATTGTTTTTTGCACATTGTGTTGATGATGCAATCTGATCATACAAGATATATTAACATCCTATCTGCTGTAACAGTTGATTTGTAACTACTTACCTAGTAATTTCAGAATTATCCATTTTTTTTATTGGCTTGCACAAAAGCTTAAAATAAGGAACAGCTGAAATATTGGACAAAATTTTTGGTATTTGAGTAGCTAAGATACATCAAATATTGCAGGTAGAAAGGCAGAAGAAGTAGATGAAAAAGAATTGTTTTTAAAAAAAAAATCCCACTGCTGCCACCATGCATAATAATTGCAAGCTGGTAACAACATGGTCAGACATGGAAGGAGAATATTGCTGTTGATATAGAGAAACTCAGTGGGCTTTCAGAAAGCATCAGAAGCTTCCCATTAATATCCAATAAAACATCAGATCCCAGTCTCACTAGAAATGTTTTACAAAGATATAGATTCATAAAACCCAAACTTAACGTTAACCTTTAACATTCAGCTGAGATGTATTATCATTAAAGCCAAAGCCAACATTAATGCAATGTTGGACACACTCACATAGTCTGTTGGTAATTGCAAAAAAACATTTCATTTCCAAAAGGACGTATACAAATTAATAAAATAACGACAGAATTGACTTGAATCAGTTTTCTCAATGCTCGGTGAAAAAGAGAAAAGTCCTTACATCTTCATTTTGGTAAACTTTGATGAGGCCAATTTTGCTCAAGTAATCTGCTAGATCTTCCTTTGTCTTGATGCCGGCTAGTTCATCGACTGCAGTGATAGCCTCCTGTCTAACCATCTCCTGAAGAAATAAGACAGAAACACATAGTGAGGTATAGATTTAAAATAAATATATACAACAAACTATTTAAATACTGGAATAATGTTTGGGAAAGGATCCATTGATAAATAACGAGGAAATTCTTCATAGCAGTTTTGACATGTGCTTGTGTTGTTGTTGCTGACGAGGGACATTCCTACTTTGAGGAGAACAGAGATTGCAACTCGTCCCATCTTTAAAGGGGTGTGAAGACTCGCGCACAAAGAAACGTCTCATGCCGGTAATCTGAACTAGTTTCGAATGAGGTGTAACGGAAGTGTTAGACACCACCATCATTCCCAGAAAATGCACACACAGATAGCTACCGTGGGTCATTAGACACTAGTGTACAGTCACTACATGCAGCTACGGTCAATACCCATAACACAGTGTACATAGCAGCGATGGACATCTCGGGTCCAGATAAAAGATAACAAGGTATCACGTTTCATTACTGTCTGCGTTTTGTAGCGATAAGAAACAAACTTCCCTTGCAAGCAACGGAAAGTTAACATTTTCACAGGGCGGCACGCAGTTTGGTGCGAGTCTTCAATGCCTTTAACAACATTAAACTTTTCAGACTGAATCATACTTTTCTTCCCACTAGTTATGAGACTAGCATCTTACCAAGAATTTTAGCCAATTGCAAAGAGCAGTAACTATTAATGACCCACATGTGCGAGCATGCTCACAGTCGTCCTTACTCTCTCGAAAGGTCGTTCAAAGGTCAAATAAAGCGTTACCTACCTCATCATCCACTAATTTCGGTATTAGCTTCAGGATGACTTCTTCCCGATTAGCACCGAGCTTGGTCATGACTCGTACGGCATTTGCCCTGACTACACCCCTCGGGCTGGCCAGTCTTTGCTCAAAGAAAACCAAGATTTCCTTCCTGAGCGACTCGTTCAAGTTATATTCTCTACGTCGTCGGATTAAAGATAGAAACGAGAATCGGCATGATAATTGATTCCCGTGAGATGAAAAGTCCTTCCAGAATGAAGGATGCCTTAATAATAAGTTTTATTTCAGATGATACGGACAGGTGTGATATTGACGACCGAAATATTGTATTTAGCTTATTCATGAATCGGCAGTTCACGTTACTTTGTGAAGTTTTGAGACGATTCTGTTTGCTCTTTTTTGCTAATTTAAACCACAAGTTGGGACATGAAAATGTGGAAAAACATAAAGAGGCTGGCAAGAATTGATTTCAATCTAGTTATTATTCTCTTCCTGGGGCCAGCTTGGAAAGGCATCTTGCATTCGTCAATGTAAAACTGATAAAAAGAACAAGTGACCACGGTCAATTGGATACCTAATGAAGCAGCCAGTGCAATAATTCTATAAGGGATATTTAAACTGATTGAAAAGACTCACACATAAATATCAATGACTGCATTACAGACCGTCCTGTACTGGGCATCTCTGGTTGTCTCGAGAAGTAGAACTATCAACAAAGGCAGAAGAGACATACAATGATCAGCAATTACTAAACTCTATCATCAATGTGGATAGGGATAGATATCATCATTGAGTCATATATCATCAATGCACCAAAAAAAAGGTTATTATATTCAATGTATGGAGCTAGGTATCATTAATACTTTGATACCATGCAGACAATGATGAAAATATCATCAGTGCATAGATGGAGAAAGATGATACTGGTATCATCAATACAAGATACTGAGATGTCCAAATGTCAAAGATATCAATAATACTTATATTAATGAAGGAAGATACTAACTGATATCATCAATATATTGAAAATGATATCATTAGTACAGACATTAATATCATCAATACAAGGAAACACCACATCATCAGTGCATATGGAGCTATGTACCTTTAGTACTTTGATCAAACTATCACTAGTGGATGGAGGAAGATATTACTGATATCATCAATATATATCATCATTCAGATATGCAGCCAGATATCATTAAGGAGTGAAACAAGACAGACACCATTAATCCATCAACATCAATGCATGGCTACTATATGAATGTAGCATTGAGCAAGACAACATCTTTTTTCATTTTAAGTCGCAGCTACAAATTTCTATAAACATGCAAGATTAGAGTTAATCCCTAATCCCTGGTAGATAGGATACTAACATTCCTGTATACCAGCCATACAAGAACCCTGGATTGATGTAGGTAAACTACTGCAACCTTATGACTACTAGATCGTAGCATATATGCTATTGAACGACTAGCTCCCAAAGTAGCTCCGAGTGAGAGGTGGAGAGAGAGAGAGAGAGAGAGAGAGGGGGAGATGAGGATAAATACGTCTATTCCTCTCGGGATCAAACTGTACAATGAATGGAGCTGGCCGATGGGGACAATCATTAGTAATGATGTAACTGAGAGTGTGAAGGGGCAGGTAGAGTGTGCATACGATCAACAAACCTTGTTAGTTATGTTACCACCAATGTATTAAAACAGGAAGTTACCAATAAGTAAAGAGAAACATTTACCAGAGAATTGAAGGGATAAAGCTGGTTGAAGTACAAATTCTTCAAACGCAACAGAAGTATAATGAGAGGGGAAAGGACAGAAGTGGGCTGCAAGAGAAACAGGGAGCGACGTTCCCCATTCCATTGCAGATGAGCATGACTCGATGGTATGTAAATACACTTCAGTTGGACGCACATGTTCGATAATCTATAGCCGTTGTTAACGGAAGAAAACTTGGAAGAGTTACAAGTTCCTGACGGGTAAAATATGACGTGAATCAATCATCTTACGTAAAGCCCGGATGAAACTCTCTACGTCCAAACTGACGCCGGCGGGAAACCATTTCTCCTGAGCGATCCGCCTCAACAATGTCAAGTCATCTTCGTCTGAGTCTTCGGAGGAGGAACGACTATCGTCGTCTCCATCTTCCTCCGCTACTCCTCGCAATTTCAGACTCTTTTTATAGAGAGGAAAGATCAGAAGAGGATTATAAACTCACTACCATAATGCAAACGTCCCATATCATTATTAACTTAACTGATTTAACTATATAATCTGTAAACCTTCAAATTGGTACTTCCAGCCAGGGCACTTAACATTGGAAGGGCCAGGGCAGAATCATGCCCCAATCCAGCTCCCCTCCCCCCTATTCCCCAACCTTACCCCCTTAATGTCCACACCATCGGTCTTCATGCTGATATGGGTAACAACATATAGGTTGTGATTTCAACATCAGCGAACATTAGTCTAGTATCTGTCCTTCCCCATCCCTCCACCCCCTCCCCCCACCCCAGCACCCAAATCTCAACCCTGCATTGGAATCCCCATCAAATCTGTGTAATATTCCAAAAGCAAACAAAAAGGAGGAGTTTAAATTTAAATCTCATGACATATATGCAATCCTTCAGAATCTACTGATTACCTGCCTCCTGCCTCTTCTTACAACAGCGCCCCCTGTAAGGTTGATACCACGGGTCTTTCTCCTTTTCTTGTTACCCTTGGTTGACTAGAAGTTTATCGAAAAGAAGTAAACAAACGTTTTTTTAAAGCTCTCAATCAGAGCAAACGGCAGAGTAAGAAAATTGTTATTAAATGCATTGAAGACTCGCCCCAAGCCGCCCTGTGAAAAAGTTAACTTTCCGTTGCTTGCAAGTGAGTTTTGTTCGTGTCGCTACAAAATGCAGACACAAATGAAACGTGACACCTTGTTATCTTTAGCTGGACCTGAGATGTCCATCGCTGTATCATTTGTACACTGTGTTGTGGGTATTGACTGCAGCTGTACTGTACTGACTTTACTCTAGTGTCTAATTACTGACGGTAGCAAGCTGTGTGTGTATTTTCTGGGATCGATGGTGGTGTCTAACACATCTGTTACACCTCATTTGAAACAAGGTCAGATTACCAGCATAAGACGTTTCTTTTTGCTCGAGTCTTCACACCCTTTAAGGAATGTAGTAGCGCGACAGTGAGTGAAAGCAATGTACAAAACTTCCCCCGCTCATCACAACTTTTGATAAATTGCATTCCCCCCCCCTTTTTTTTATATTTTATTTTGTTCAGATAAAAGTTGAATCTCTTTTTTGATGGTGGTAAGAATGACAGGCGAATAAAAAACTGAGTGGATTGATTGTGGATAAGGATAGAGGGGGGAGGGGGGTGGGGGGTGGGGGAATGAAGTGCACCCAGAAAAAGTAAGTGTAACTTTCATTTCTTACCTTGTCAAGAGCCTCAGTGGGCTCAAAAGTCGGGATGACCAGCATCTTTGGAAGATCTGATAAAACAACGAATAATAAATAAGGAAAACTTTCATCAAACTCGGACACACCCTGCATTGAAAACACACTGACATTTATCTACTTGTTATGAATGCTTAGAAAAGTGACCAGACTGAATCACCCTTTGATTGATACCATAACAGAAGCAATACTCAGGTATGTGCCCAGGATTTCCTGAGTGCCGGGTATACTGATCCCCGTCCTGGGGAGGGGTCTAAGGGGGTCTCTCCCATTTGAGAAATTTTTGATTTTTCGATTTTTGAAGGTGCTCAGATGCCAAATGCTGGCACTTGTGTAGCTTTTTAAGCACATACACAAGTACTAGTTTTGCCAACAATTTACATACATATTTTTTTTTTTATTAGTGAAATATATTACGTGGCCTGGTAAAAGTTATTAGTTTGTTTCAAAGACATTTTACAAGGGACCGACTGAGAGGCCATAAGTAATGTTTCTCGCATGCTTAACTGATGCATAATGAGTCTGTATGATTTTGGCATAGGCTAGGCCCAATTTATGTTGAATATATATATTGTTAGGAATGTCGGGATTTCAGATGAAAATAGTGCTGGGCGGGATTCACAATTTTAAATACAGTGCTGGGCGGGGCCGCCCAGTGCCGCCCAGCGTGGGCACATCCCTGCTGAATACTTACTTATGCTTTTCAATTTTAATTTTTGGTCTTCCACAGACTGTCTTCCAGGGGTCCCTGAAGCGGCCCGGGGCGAGATGAGAAATGGCGACCCCATCGATGGGTCTTCCAGGTCCGTGGGCGAGCCCAACTTGACAGAATCGTCCGATGAGGAGGCCCAAGTGAATGGTTCGTGAGCCTCCTTTAAGCAAAAGGAAAGAAAGAAAAAAAAATAAAATGTGGTAGAAAGTTGTAGATCACGCTTCCAAATACACCTAGATTCGTTAACTAAGTATTGTTTCGATCGAACGATTTATTTTCCAATCGTCATTAACAAAAAATTAAAATATACAGCTATTAGGTTTTCATTCTGGACTTGGAAGGTTTTAATTAATTACTTTTATTCCCTTTTTAGTGACAAATGATTTTCTCAAATTATTTAACAACCTAGTAAAGAAAACTATGGATTTGTTTTCTTTCTTTGTTTAATAATTATTCTTACCAATTAAAAGAGTCTAACTAACAACTTTGATGAAATTCATTGATGAGATTCTTCTCACTTTGATGAAATTTTTATTTCTTTTCTCGTCACGCCATTTTCCTTTTGCAAACAGGAATCAAAAAGTGTTTCAAACATATTTTTTCCCATTAAGATCATAACTCATTCCCTATCAAAATGGGTAATGTACAAGTAAATATATTCATACCATGTGAAAATGAAATAACATTAGTGTTCAAATTGAAAGAAGACAATGTTAACCTTCAGGGGCGGACTGGGTCTTAAAAACCGGCCCAGGCATTTTCCACCTAGACCGGCCCATTATTCATTGATATGGTACTCACATAGTGATCGCCGTCCTGGGGGAGGGGTCTAAAAAACCCTTGAACAAAAATGAAAAAAACCTAAATAAAATCCATTAGCACAGACGGGTTGCTAAAAGCACGTTCTTTTGTTTCGAACTAACAGACTAAATAACATGGTGATTTCATGAGCTGATTCACACAGTTATTTCTACACAGCCCGTCTGTATTCTATTAACTACTGTGAAAATGGGTTGTAATTTCTACCAGGCTCCCCAGCCCACCGGGCATTGCCCAAATGCCAGTGTGGCCAGTCCGCCACTGTTAACATTCATTTCTAGCGAAAGAGATATCACAAGAAAGGACGACGATATGAACTGTTGATTTTTTCCTTACATAGGAATGTTCCACCTCTGACTTTGTTTGGAGGTCAATCTCGACACCAGGAACCTAATGAAAAAAAATCAAAAACGAGAAAGAAAGGAAGCCACAAATGAATTTACGATATTTCTTATTACTAATCTTTCATCATCTCTCTTGTCATCCCATCCCACCATCTCCCCTCCTCTCCACCCCCCACCCAGCCCCACCCAGCCCTTTGTTTTGTCTTCATCCCATTAAACATCTCTTTCAGCTTTTGCTAATAACCTTCACTTTCTCTCTCTATGCCAGCATTAATCAGACTTGGTTCTCAATATAAGGTTCAAACTCATTTATCCAAACAGAAGGAAGATTCCATTTCCTTTTGAATCGTTTTCAATCAGAAATTGTTCTCAAATATGCTAGGAATGGTCACTCATGTCAATACAAAACTTCAACAATGTCTCGCTACCAATCTCTTAACATTTTGTTATCTCAAATGTTGTTTTTGTCTACAAAAAATTCATCATCACTTTCGGTAAAAGCCAGGAGGGCGACATTTTGAATTGGGGAAAACTCAGTTTCGTCTTTTTCAACCAATGAGACGCCATGAGAACTGAAATGTAAGTGTAAGTTTATTGCTACGTTACCATTTTCAAAACCCAGGGTGATTCAGGAGGGGGTGTCGGACTGTGACGGTACCCCATGAGTCCTCTGAGAATGGAATTTGGGATGTAACCTGAAGGAAATGTACACAAAGACTAGACTCATTCTGATATCCTTGTGTGTGGGCATCTCTAGAAACCTGGACAGTTACACCCCCATGAAGAGAAAAACATGTCGATGAAGCCAGAATTACCTCCTCAAAACCATGCACGTACAATCACATTTCTTCCTACTTTCTTACTGTGTGTAGTCTTTATATAGTTTCACAACACTTATAAAGTTAGTGATAACTGACTCGGAGCAGACTTTTGAACTAGTGACTGCAGGGTTAAACGTCCTGCACTCTACCCAAATGACTGCAGGGTTAAGCCTCCTGCGCTCTACCCAAATGACTGCAGTGATAAACGTCCTGCTCTCTACCCAGATGACTGCAGGGTTAAATGGCCTGCGCTCTACCCAAATGACTGCAGGGTTAAATATTCTTCACTGTACCCAAATGACTGCAGGGTTAAACGTCCTGCTCTCTACCCAAATGACTGCAGGGTTAAATATTCTTCACTATACCCAAATGACTGCAGGGATAAACGTCCTGCACTCTACCCAAATGACTGCAGGGATAAACGTCCTGCTCTCTACTCAAATGACTGCCGGGTTAAATATTCTTCACTATACCCAAATGACTGCAGGGATAAACGTCCTGCACTCTACCCAAATGACTGCAGGGTTAAACATCCTGCTCTCTACTCAAATGACTGCCGGGTTAAATATTCTTCACTATACCCAAATGACTGCAGGGTTAAACATCCTGCTCTCTTCTCAAATGACTGCAGGGTTAAACGTCCTGCACTCTACTCAAATGACTGCAGGGTTAAACATCCTGCGCTCTACTCAAATGACTGTAGGGTTAAACGTCCTGCACTCTACCCAAATGACTGCAAGGTTAAATATCCTTCACTATACCCAAATGACTGCAGGGTTAAACGTCCTGCACTCTGCCCAAATGACTGCAGGGTTAAATATTCTTCACTATACCCAAATGACTGCAGGGTTAAACATCCTGCTCTCTTCTCAAATGACTGCAGGGTTAAACGTCCTGCACTCTATTCAAATGACTGCAGGGTTAAACATCCTGCGCTCTACTCAAATGACTGTAGGGTTAAACGTCCTGCACTCTACCCAAATGACTGCAAGGTTAAATATCCTTCACTATACCCAAATGACTGCAGGGTTAAACGTCCTGCACTCTAGCCAAAATGAGCAATCAAGCTCTTAGTCAGATCAGATTAAGTCAATCAACACCTTTGCAAATTGTGCATAACCCGGGGATCACACAGAAAGTGTACAACTCAGAAAAACAGGAATGGGTGCTTTACTTTTTGTTTATGGTTTCAAAAGTGCTTTTCTATTCTTCATTCCCTTACAAGTTAATTTCTCTGGTAATATTCTTCACTACTAACTTATGATGATACCTTACAACGTCGTGAAATAATTTTACAACTTTACAACATCGTGAAATAATAGTCTTGATTCAATTTATCTAATCAAGTCATGATCAAGGATATTTAAAGTGTAATAAACATATAATAATCAGTTTTAATTTAATTAAGCTATTTAATCTTGATGACAAGCAACTCCCAAACCAGAAAAGGACATTCATTAACCAACGCTGCTACAAACATCCACAATTACATAATTTTTTTTATTTTATCAACTGTCAATTGTTTTGGGAATATCCCAATTTTTTGACTTACCATCGGGAGCAATTGGCCACACCTTCTTTAGAATTAGCGAAGACCTTTCAGCCATTAAATCACTTTCAGATGTTCGGCCAGCGTTCGTCCAGCTTTCAACAAATTGTTCTTCCGATTCGGTAGAATCTTAAATGTAACAACAAAGCGACCTCTTTGGGTAATTCATTCCTTACTTTGCCAACATTTTCTTTGACAATATGGTTCCATGGCAACCAGATAAGACACAAAGACCGAATGTTGATGAACTGATGTTATCAATTTCTATGAAGTAAACCTGATTGTTAAAAATAATTCACATAATTTTCATTACCTATAAACAACAAAATTCTTCTCCGATGCTCATTTGAAAATAATCCGTCCTGAGCAGCGAGTAAAAATATCCGTATTGGACCACGCCTCTTGATGTTGATGTTTTAAGTGATCTTTTGAAACCGGTGAATGGAATACTTGATAATACATCTAAATCCGGTTTTCCTCACGACAATGTTTCTTTTTGTCTTCTCTTTTCCTTGTCTTTTCGAGATTAGTACTGACTTTTCTCGATAATATATTTATTACTGCTGATTCTCAATATTTTCAATCCCTCCCAGAGCACCTTATATAATAGTTGTTAATGACCAGTACCCAGATACAAGAAACTTTGTATCTGGAAAGGTTTGCTACAACAAACTGAAGCCTCAAGATTATACCTTCTAAAATATCAAATGTCTCCAAAAATGTCTCCTTCTCAGGCAATTCCAGCAGCAAATCTTGCCTCCTTTGTTTAATTTCATCTACTTTGGCAACTCTGGGGCTAGAAAGATGCCTTTGTGGTTCTTCTTCTTCTCTGTCGGAGAGATGCTCTGCGATGGAGTATGTCGATAGCATCGACTGGACGGCGTTAGACTTGATCAAGTCTTCATCGTGTTCCTGAACTAATAACAACAACCTCCTCGTGTACCGACGTCGACTCGCGAGTTGCGTCGGAAAGACGGGCAGTCTTTCGATGTCAAACCTGTGAAGGGTAAAAACCAATCAGGATTTTTGTCTTTGTTTGCATCATCTCCTGAGAGAAGAAAATCACAAAATTTCAGTTTCAGTTGATTATTTTATTTTTTAGTATCGAAGCTTGTTAATACACGCTCGATAAACATTTTAGGAGCGAAACTATGGATCCTTTCCTTTGCCACAGAATAATTTCTGTTCTAGTTCTAGGCAACATTCTTTGAAAATGATTGTGAAAAAAAAAAAACTTCTTCCTCCCTCCCATGATAAAAATGAAGAGCCAAAAATTGCTTGAGCACTACTTATTTTGCACAACTAAGCACAAAAACCTATTTTGTGTATAATTACAAAACATTAACTTAAATAAGATATGACACTTTTAGAAATCCATAGAAATATGATATCCCTTATGTATATATAATGTATTTATTTGCATAAGTTATAAAAAGTCAATGATATCATCAACACCCCCCCTCCCCTAATCAACACCCCCCCCCCTCCCCTAACCTCACCTTTACCAAATTGTTGGTAAAAGAGGTCACAGCACATCAAACTAATGATAAACTGTGGGTGGGGGAAACAAATTTTCAATTATAATTAAGAATAAATAAGAAGAATGTTTTAAATGTAAAATAAAATAGGATGTAACTATCCTTGGTACTTTTGTGTCAGGCCTTCAAAATCTCAGACCCCTAACTAGTGATTACTAACCTTGCAGACTGTATATACACTCTAAACGAATGACCACAACAAATAATAAATAATTCAGTTGGTCAAACTATCTCCTCTTGTGTACAGATTCCTTCAATAATCATTATTTATAGTATAATTGCAGAAAACATGTTAGCAAAAATTAACACCAAATAAAGTGTCAAGCTAACACTTACAACTCTTGCGATCTGTGTCTCTTCCAAATGATACTATATTTCTGGTGAAGAGACTAAAGTCTAAAGTCTTTATAACAAAACCGTTGACCCCGGCAACCAAACAAGCTATTAAAGGCCTAAGGTGATTTGACCGTGGCAAAGTGTTTGTGTAAACAGACTGTTGTGCGATGTCCTGGTTACCGGCTACAACTGGACACCAATGTTTACATATTCTATTTAAAAAAACGTTTCAAATGTAAGAGATTAAGATAACACACTTGTTGCATTGCCATCTGTGAGGTTCATAGGACAATGATAAATAAAGTGTTGCAGACCTGAGGGAGTGATATGTCACATATCAGGACTCGAATTAAGGATTGTGATGGGCAGGCCTCAGCTCTTTAGGGAAATGTAGAAAATTACACGTTTTGTTTTTTGACTGAAATGGCAAGGCACCTTTCAAACTTTTCAGCTATCAAAAAACAACAAGGCAAACTTTCCAACAAAAAAAAATATTTTGAAAAGGCACCAACTTCGGCATATTTTCAAAGGTGAGATTAAACATATTTATACAGAAACAAATTTTGGAAATAAATTAAACAAAAATTAAAAGAAAAAACATATATTTCCTGACAAAATATTGCTTGAGTTGCTGGACAATTTTTTAGCAATTGTCTTCGTTTGATATGAAGTTTAATAATCAAAGTTGATTGTGAGGTCACCTATGGCAACTTGACTAAACTGGACAATGCAGACATTTCTGGTGCAGTCCGTTCTTGGTGCTGTCTGTTCACTGGTGCGGTCGGTTCACTGGTGCGGCCGGTTCTTGGTGCTGTCGGTTCACTGGTGCGGTCGGTTCTTGGTGCTGTCGGTTCACTGGTGCGGTCGGTTCACTTGTGCGGTCGGTTCAGTGGTGCTGTCAGTTTTGACTGATGAGAACGAGACACATAACACTTACACCGGTGCTGTCAGTTCAATGCTGCGGTCGGTTAACTGGTGCGGTCGGTTCACTGGTGGGGTCGGTTCAATGGTGCGGTCGGTTCACTGGTGCAGTCGGTTCACTGGTGCGGTCAGTTCAATGGTGCGGTCGGTTCAATGGTGCGGTCGGTTCACTGGTGGGGTCGGTTCACTGGTGTTGTCGGTTCACTGGTGCGGTCGGTTCACTGGTGCTATCGGTTCACTGGTGCGGTCGGTTCTTGATGCGGTCGGTTCAATGGTCCGGTCAGTTAACTGGTGTGGTCGGTTAACTGGTGCGGTCGGTTCACTGGTGCGGTCGGTTCACTTGTGCGGTAGCTTCACTGGTGCGGTCGGTTCACTGGTGCGGTCAGTTCACTGGTTAGGTCGGTACACTGGTGCGATCAGTTCACTGGTGCGGCCCGGTTCATTGGTGTTGTCAGTTCACTAATGTAGTCAGTTCGTTAGTGTGGTCAGTTTGTTGGTTTGGTCGGTTTGTTGTTGTGGTCGGTTCGTTGGTGTGGTCGGCTCGTTGGTGTGGTCGGTTCGTTGGTGTGGTCGGTTTTGACTGATGAGAATGAGACACATAACACTTACCACAGTTGATGGTCGGGATTAAACGGCATCGGCTCTTCTTTAGACTCGTCCTTGAAGTGAAGAGAAACAAGTTTCTCCAGAAATTGAAACGGGAGGTAGCTGGATACATTGACAAAGCTGAAGGCGTGAAACAAAGAGACAATGCTGAATAATCATGTTAACAAACATTGCAGGGTTCGTTCAGTGAGTACAATGCCGAATCATGTTAACATACTGTGCATGGTTATAAAGTGAGTACAAACTTGTACTCATATCTCAGCATGGTTCCCGTACTTGTACTCATAATTCAGCATAGTTCCCCATATTTGTACTCAACTACATGGGGTGAAACAAATAAACAATACTGAATCATGTTAACGATACATTGTAGTGGTTGTATAGTGAGTACAAACTTGTACTCATAATTCAGCATAGTTCCCCCATACTTGTACTCATAATTCAGCAAAGTTCCCCCAAACGTGTACTCATATATCAGCATGGTTCCCATACTTGTACTCATAATTCAGCATAGTTCCCCATATTTGTACTCAGCTACATGGGGTGAAACAAATAGACAATACCGAATCATGTTAACAATACATTGTAGTGGTTGTATAGTGAGTACAAACTTGTACTCATAATTCAGCATACTTCCCATACTTGTACTCATAATTCAGTATAGTTCCCAAACTTGTACTCATAATTCAGCATAGTTCCCATACTTGTACTCATAATTCAGCATAGTTCCCTCATACTTGTACTCATAATTCAGCATAGTTCCCTCATACTTGTACTCATAATTCAGCATAGTTCCCTCATACTTGTACTCATAATTCAGCATAGTTCGCTCATACTTGTACTCAACCTCATGGAATTTTACTCATATTCATCCTCCGGGGGGAATTCTGGAAATCCCAGTACGGATTCTAGAGCAAGATTAAATGACTGAATTCGTGCTTAGAGACTTGTACTCTCGTTCTTGTACTCAAACAAAGGAGAACTCTACTTGTACTCGGGCTGTTGTAATCATACTTAAAGTCTGCTGGTATGTAATCACTAATGTTATATTTGTAAAGAGGAATAAAGCTGAGACTCAAGTTCAGAAAATATCATTCGCCTTGAAGAAGACACAAACCCCAACAATCATTGAACAACATCTCGCAAACAGCTAAGAACAAAAATGTTATTCCATTTGGGAGATATCACATATTTAATGTTTCTCCGCACAAAAATGGCTGAAGACTTGATTAAGTTTAGTTATGACTATATCATTGAGCCACATGTGATTTAATTATTTATGCTTATTGCCTTGTTGATGATAACCTTTACATGTTCTGTAATGCAGACTAAATATAAGTGTGCCGTTAGTCAAATTAAGACAATCTCCCAGTATAGTCGTCCACAGTTAAAAAATATCAGTAATTATTATCTAAATAAAAATAAAATAAAACTGTTAGCAAACTGCTTATCCACTTTTATCTAATCAATATAAATTCCTTCTTTTTGGTTATTCTGAGTCAAACCTGCCAAACAGACAGTTTTGCAGGATTATTACCACTTTCAAGCAAAACATTTACAATTAATGATACGGTCATTAATTTTCTGGATTATTAGAAAAGGCTAGTTATAAAGGCTCAGCTAAAACAATGCATTTTGTAAAAAAGATTATGGCATGGTTCAGTTGTCGTATTCATCTCAAAATAGTGCATTGGTTCGTGTCTGCACCACTGGTGGGATAAATGCATCTTAAAGTATTTTTGAGGGGGGGTGGGAGGGTGTTGGGGGGATATACTCACCTTATGTGATTTTGGAATCCAACAAGGATATCCCCGTGATCATTGGCAAAGCAGACGCCCATCAAAGAAGAATCAAAACACAGCTCTCTTACAAGCGTGTTGGTCATGTCCCAAATCTGTAAAATTTGATGGTTAGAGGTTGCTTTAACGTCTTTCCCTAATTTTAAGATTTTCTTTCACATTTTCATCTGCAACTGTTGTTACGGTGTATTACAAGTTTTGCTACCTTCTGATACAATGCGTATCATGGAAATGTTCGGTTTATTTCGTAAATCGGCCTACATGCAACAGAATATAATACACCTCTTGGACATACCTAGGTAAAGGATAGAACATTATTGGACCTACATAACAAAATACATTATAAACATATCACTGTACCTATCATTTGTGACCAACTAAAAACTATACATATCACTGGAGCTACATAACAAAATACACATATCACTGGATCTATCAAAATATGCACATCACTGGAGCTACAAAACAAACACACATATTACAAACCTAACTCAAAAAATATGCACACCACTGGAGCAACATAACAAAATACACATATCACTGGACCTACAAAATATGCACATCACTGGAGCTACATAACAAAATACACATATCACTGGACCTAACAAAATATGCACATCACAGGAGCTACATAACAAACACACATATTACTGAACCTAGCTAACAAAAGATGCACATCACTGGAGCTACATAACAAAATACACATATCACTGGACCTACAAAATATGCACATCACAGGAGCTACATAACAAACACACATATTACTGAACCTAGCTAACAAAAGATGCACATCACTGGAGCTACATAACAAAATACACATATCACTGGACCTAACAAAATATGCACATCACAGGAGCTACATAACAAACACACATATTACTGAACCTAGCTAACAAAAGATGCACATCACTGGAGCTACATAACAAAATACACATATCACTGGACCTACAAAATATGCACATTACAGGAGCTACATAACAAACACACATATTACTGAACCTAGCTAACAAAAGATGCACATCACTGGAGCTACATAACAAAATACACATATCACTGGACCTAACAAAATATGCACATCACAGGAGCTACATAACAAACACACATATTACTGAACCTAGCTAACAAAAGATGCACATCACTGGAGCTACATAACAAAATACACATATCACTGGACCTACAAAATATGCACATCACAGGAGCTACATAACAAACACACATATTACTGAACCTAGCTAACAAAAGATGCACATCACTGGAGCTACATAACAAAATACACATATCACTGGACCTAACAAAATATGCACATCACAGGAGCTACATAACCAAACACACATATTACTGAACCTAGCTAACAAAATATGCACATCACTGGAGC
Organism: Apostichopus japonicus; assembly: GCF_037975245.1. Taxonomy (NCBI): domain Eukaryota; kingdom Metazoa; phylum Echinodermata; class Holothuroidea; order Aspidochirotida; family Stichopodidae; genus Apostichopus; species Apostichopus japonicus. The sequence continues at coordinate 1,249,168 of NC_092583.1, forward strand.
AACATAATAAACACACATATTACTGAACCTATAGCTAACAAAATATGCACATCACAGGGGCTACATAACAAACACACATATTGGACATTGACATGGACATGACATGACATGACATGACATTGACATGGACGTTATATTGACATATTGACATGGACGTTAAATGGATGTGTGCCGAGAGATTGGCTTCGGTCAGCTTGCGAGTCTACAAGCCTCCATGGCTTCTTTCGCGAGTTCCTGCTTGCGGGAAGATCACATATACATACATACATACATACATATTACTGAACCTAGCTAACAAAATATGCACATCACAGGAGCTATACATAACAAAATACACATATTACTGAACCTAGCTAACAAAATATGCACATCACTGGAGCTACATAACAAACACACATATAACTGGACCTAACAAAATATGCACATCACAGGAGCTACATAACCAAACACACATATTACTGAGCCTAGCTAACAAAATATGCACATCACTGGAGCTACATAACAAACACACATATTACTGAACCTAGCTACTGTAACAAAATATGCACATCACAGGAGCTAGATAACACAATACACATATTACTAAACCTATGTAATGATACCATACATGTATAAAACTTACTTGAGATAAGCATCTCTTACATTCCAAACCGCCTCTATTTAGACACATTTTAATTCCATATCTGTCACTACTTTTGTATGGACAGAGAGAGGAGCTGACATATAGAGTCCACTACAAGCTACAAACTTGTTTTCCAGCCACTTTCATTAATGATCCTCTTTTGATACAAGAAAAAAAAACAGTACGGAAAATGCATCATGCACTGACGTACCTTGACAGATCCATCGCTGCTTGAAGAAGCAAAAAGTCCAAGAGATGGACAGGAGCACAATCCGTTGATCTGATAACAACAAATGGAGGACGGAAAAAAAAAATTTAAAAAAAGTTTGATCATCTTTATACTTTGAATTCTCAAAAATTAATTTGGGCAATATTTCTGTGAGTTTCAAAGAGTGACTTCCAAAACCCAGTTGTCTCATCTCTCATCACAACGAGTAAGTTGATTCCGGAGGTAACAAATACAATGACAAGCCTGGGCATGCATGGCCCAAGATGGCCCCCCCCCAACAGAATGGACCAGAGGGCACACCCTACACATGCAGGCAGGCACCATGATATGAAGTAATGTGATATGGAGTGTTAGCTCAGTGGTTAACGCCGGTGCCTTCCAATCATAAGGTCCCCCGGTTCGAGTCACTCCAAGATTAATGTATGTCATTCAGTTACAGAGTTGTTGACAATTGAAAATTCATAATCATGGACATTAAATATGAATGTGAGAGACTGGCTTCGGTCAGCTTGCGGCTTTGATAAGCCAATGAGGCTTCTTCGCGAGTTGCTGCTTGCAGGAGGATCTAAAATACATACATACATACATGTTCAAGTCAGACAACGCAGGGGTTTCACTTACTGGCCTTGTATGGTCGTGGTCTTTCAGATGTCCGTGTCTCCTTATCCTATGCTGGTCTGCCTTAGCCATGCCTTGGTTAGGTGTTCTCTGGTGACTGTTCCACAACTCACACACCACGATGGAGCTGAAATGGATCCCAAAAAATCATCATCAATACAGAGCAGGTTAAGTATATCAACCTATGAAATACTATTGTGGGGGAAAAAAATGTTGTTTTTTTAGAAATTGATAAGTTTTTTGTTAATTATGAACAGAACAATCACTGGGATCATGAAAAAAATCTTTTTGAAAGCTACAGCATTTTTGGAATAATAATAATAACAACAACAATAACAATTTCTTATTTAATTCACAGATATTGGAATTTCTTGTACTCGATCTTGGGAACACAATGAGCTGTAATTTAGGTCTTTAACACATATGCACATACACGCGGATGCACACACACACGCACGCACACACTTGACAGAGAGAATAATCATGATCAAGTTTAGTGTCAATCAATTCTAAATGGTGCAGAGTCCTACAAAACCAGAGAAAGCAAAATTTATGACAAAATTGTAAGAATAAATGAAATTAGGGCTAGTAGAATAAGACTCACTTGTTAGAAGGGAGAGCCAAGCAAACAGAGTTGGAAATCATCGAGATGTGTGAAGGACAGACAGGGCAAGGAATCTTTAATACAAGATTGAGAAGGTGATAAGGCAGAGGAGGTTAGTTGCTAGGAAGTATTGCTAAAGGAGACTATGAGGGCAGTGTGGTGGTGGGTATAGGCTTTAATGGGGGCTGTGTTGGTGCAAGGTTAGGTTGACTGGTTGAGATGAGCTGGGCTGAGAGAGCTACTACTAGGAGGGGTGATGGGTGCTGTGGTGGGTGCAAGGTTAGGTGTCAATGGGTTAACTGGTTGAGATGAGCTGGGCTGAGAGAGTTACAGTACTAGGAGGGGTGATGGGTGCTGTGGTGGTGCAAGTTTAGGTGTCAATGGGTAAACTGGTTGAGATGAGCTGGGCTGAGAGAGAGTTATTACTAGGAGGGGTGATGGGTGCTGTAGTGGGTGCAAGATGGGTTAGCTGAAGATTTGATGAGAGAGGGGTCTTGAGATGATATACATAAAGTAAGGGAGATGAGGGGTGAGGAGAGGAGAGAAGAGGGTATCATGAAGAGATGGAATTAATTGAAGATAGAGGAAACATGAGGGCCTTGGGGTAATGTTTAGGATTACATGAGAGAGAGTGGATGATGGGGCCTATGGTGGTGCAACCTTAGTGGTAAATGGGTTGAGAGTAAATTACTAGGAGGGCTGACAGTTTGGGAGCATTATAGGGCAAAGAATGGAAAGCCTTTGCAGAAAAGGACCAGGGTGATGGATTGAGATGATAAACACATTTAAGCTTTACACGATTACAACTTCCATGTAAATTAAAACAACTTTCCAGCGTGACAAGCGAAGTACTAATAACTCACCGAAGACAGGCACTGCAGGCCAAGTTCATACTGACTTTCACATACTTTCATCAATTTCCATATATTCACTTTCTGATGGTTGCAAATTTTGTGAATGAACAAGAAAAACAAAAACTCTTGATTATTATTTTTATTTGTAATATCAGATTAAAGGCACTATATCATCTAATAGGTATTAATAGTAATGTTACTCAAATGAAAAACACTAGTTAAACTTAAGTAAAGTGAAAAAAAAAGAAGACATTTGGGCAGTTTTGAAGTAAATTGCGATGTGAATTTATGCCTTTGCTGAACCATCAGTACACTCTAATCAGTGGCGGAGCGTCCATACAGTCACAGAGGGCGGATGCCCCCCCCCCCACTGACGGACTCAAATGGACCGCTGGCGCCCTTTTCAGCTTTTTACTCCTGTTTACTTATTCACGATTATTGACTATTTTGTTGCGCTCTCAAATGCCTATTGACATTTGTCACATTTTATTGGTGTTATTTTCTGACAAAATGTCGATGACACCTATTTATTCTTCGTTTACCTGCAAATTAGCAAGGCCCGGAAAGGGTCATTTCCGGCGATCTAGGGAGTATCTTTACTCAAAATATTTCTGTACGCTCCGCGCCAACCTGTGGTGGCGCTCCGCTTAGATAGTGTCGAAAGCACCCCTACAGACCATTCTCGCCCCCCCTGGACTAATACCCCTAGCTCCGCCACTGACACTAATACTAACTTTACCCACCCCCACACCCTCTACCTATCCCATCACAGTGTCACATTCATGACACACAGACAATTCGAATTGGAAACATCTTAATGATTGACAGGTGATGACTGGATGGATTTCTTCATTTATTTTCAAAAGAGCAGAAATATTTCCACAAACATCCAACATGCCTCCCCCAGCCCCCCCCCCCCTCCCTCTGCTCCATTCCACTTTATAGAAACTTTACATACAGATGTCACCTGTGTCACTCTGAATTAACATTCTCCACACTCGCCCCCCCCCACCAGCCCCTCCCACCCTTTCAAACACCTTGTCTGATCCACAGGACAATGGTCTGCCAGGTGGGTTCCTCTCACAATGCTCCATGGGAGCAATCTAAGGCCAAGTGTCACACGACAGTGTCCCTGCACTATATATCACATGCTTCCTACCTCCTCTAACATACCACCTGGGGTGACTGTTACTAATTGCCCACCCCTCTACCCACCCCCCCGGTCCCCAAAACATATTATATATACCTTGTCGGATCCACAGGACAATAATCTGTCTGCGTTGTTGCCCATGGCCCCAGGCCCCTGAAACAGCGTCCCATGGGAGGACTCTATGGCCAGGATGGCGCCACAGTGTCCCTGCACTGTATCTCTCATGAAGCTCCTCTTGGCTTCCAGTAGTGATATTTGGCCGCTATTGTGTCCCCCAAAAATAAGCGACTCACAGCCATCTGACTCTTTCCTCCCAAGTGCACAGTCCTATTCATAGATAACATAACAAATAAAAAATTTATGAATTAATGTCAATTAATAACAAGCAATATGCATATCATCATGAACAAGGTTGCTAGGCGATATACAAATTCTATTGATATTCATAAATAGAAATATACATCCCATTATAAAATCAAGCAATATGTTTATTATCATGAGCGAGGTTGCTAGGCGATACACAAATTCTATTGATATTCATGAATAGAAATATACATCCCATTATGAAATCAAGCAATATGTTTATTATCATGAGCGTGAATGCTAGGCGATACACAAATTCTACTGATATTCATGAATAGAAATATACATCCCATTATAAAATAAAGCAATATGTTTATTATCTTGAGGGAGGTTGCTAGGCGATACACAAATTCTATTCATATTCATGAATAGAAATATACATCCCATTATAAAATCAAAAGTGAGTGATTCAGTTTTCTAACTCCTTTTCACAGCAGTGCACAATCCTACTTATTCAAGATGAAACTAATTGAAATCAATTAACTCTAGGAAAAAAAAATATATATAACCAATACGAATATTCATGAGCAGTCTATCCATGTGCAGGAATAGAAATAAACATCCCAGCTAACGGAAATTGGAAACTTCAGTAATTTAGACCAGTTATGGATTTACCTTATATTATAAATAAAGGCAAAATTTGGCCATTTTGAGTTCAGAGTAAACAACTCACCATCCTCATCAGTGGCTAATTTAAAACTGGCTGCTGACAAATTTTACTTTCAGATAGGGGCATGTTATGATCAATGGCAAAAAAATCATACGTTATCGATAGCAACCACTGTAATGTACCCCCTTTAATCAAGTTGCCATAGGTGCCATGCAGCTAATAATTATCTCAAAATCACTAAATTCTATTATCAAACTAAATCTGAGGCTCAAAGCTTGTCTGACATATAAACGCCAGAAAAACGTTTCGCCAGATAAGAGCCCTTACACAGATCAAGATCAAGACTCATAAAACAAGATCTCATAAAATTATCTGACCCAATTTTCGGCCATTTCTCACTTTGCAAAAATAACTGTCGATGGTATTTTCTTATTCATCACGAAAAAAAAAATGAAATCACGGTAAAACAAAAGCACTAACCCAATGATTAATTTCTATTATAACAAATGTTCTGGCAGAAAGTTGTAAAGTTATATGATCTAAGAAACACCAAGAAACATCAGAATCTTTTGTAACTGCTACAGGGAAAATGTCTCCCCCCCCCCCCCAACATCGCTCTGTTTTCAGTTTCCATCTAATTACGTCCTAATCAGGCCAAGAATGGACAGCACAGTCATGCTATCATGTTGCTAAAGGGACCTATCAATATATCATATTTTCTGTATTTCTCTCACAAACAATGTCCCATTTATACACCCAGGGATGTGACCATGCTGGGCGGCACTGGGCAGCCCCGCACAGCACTAAAAAATTACCGCCCAGCACTGGCTTAAAAATTGTGAATCCCGCCCAGCACTATTTTCATCTAAAATCCCAACATACCTAACAATATATTCAACATAAATTGGGCCTAGCCTATGCTAAAATCATACAGACTAATAATGCATCAGTTACGCATGCAAGAAACATAACTTATGGCTCTCAATCGGTCCCTTGTAAAATCTCTTCGAAAAAAACTATAACTTTTACCAGGTACGTATTATATTTCACTAAAAAAAATTTTTTTAAATGTAAATTGATAGCAAAACTAGTACTTGTGAATGTGCTTAAAAAGCTACACAAGTGCCAGCATTTGGCATCTGAGCACCTTCAAAAATCGAAGGGGAGGGGGACACCCCCTCCCCCTTAGACCCCTCTCCCAAGTTGGCAATCAGTTTACCCGGTACTCAGGAAATCCTTGGCACATCCCTGTACACCCTATAACAAGCCATTCATGAACTCCACAGAATCTGGTCACAATGAGCGGTCCTGTAACTGTCTCCAATATATATTTTGGTTTTGTCACCATCAAAAAAATAATTTGCTAAATGTCATTTTGTTGCTAGCAAAAATCTGTGATTGAGGGTTTTGTTTGATTCATTATAAAAATATTGCCATTTGTTTTGAAAAATGTCTTGTTCGGTATCGTCAGTTAAACTCCTGCGATTATCATTTGGACTGGTTTCGCAACGATTATTGGAAGCAACACAGCTTGCGTCAAATAAACATCGGTTGAACCCTATAGTCAATATCCTGAATCAAAAGATTTGAAATGACCCTTCAAACTTTACCAGCTTGACCATAGCGAGGCACAAGATGGAATCGTCGGCCACTGGCGGCACCCACAGCTCCCTAGCTTGGCACGGATTGGTCGAGGTGTCGAATACAAGGATATCACCAGAGTTGAGGGCAGTATAGATCCGATGGCTCGAGGGATCATAGACGATATCAGTGTGTACCTATCGTTGCAGTGTGAGATAACAGAAATAATAAAGTGACAGAGAATAATTATTCAATGAAGTTGATCAATCGTTTCAGAAGTTACCCCCCCCCCACATATATAATGTAGAAAATATGCACCTTGGGGTGACAAATCTTATTTTTTTAATATCACCCTTGAACACAAAATTGTCAGACCCTACAATGACTCGTGTACATAGGATGCGTCGTTCCCCATTGAATACTCAAAAATAATGTTGAATTTTACACGTCTGGGTCAGATTACATATTTTTCACAATATACAGTTGAAAGATTTCAATAATTGGATTTTGGGAGACGGAATCAAAATTTTCACATTAGGTTTTAGAAATGCTTGAACAAGCTTGGGTCTGAGAGGTAAGGGGCGACGAGAGAGGTTGGGAAGGGAAAGGATGTCCTCACAATAATCTTCAGATCAATGATTTTCATACAGCTTACCCCTCCTCCCCCCTCCACCCAACAACCACCATCCCTACCCCCAATTTGACATCTGTGTCAGGTCCCTTCACAGTAAGTACCTGGTAGGTAGCCATCGGATAAATGATGGTCAAAATACTGCCTGACACCGACGAGATTAGTCTAACACTGCCATCCTGAAAGAAGGAGAAAAAAGGGAATTGAATAGAATATCAATAACTCCATTCCTATAGTATTCAAGTATTTCGTTTTTTTAATTTTATTTATGACATATCCCTGAAGGCAATAGCTAGCGATGCAAATAATATTTTTAATGGTCAATTTTTCTCAGATTATTTTCATTACTACTGGTAATAATTACTTGCTTTTTTTTATCCCTGGAATATAACTGCGTATGCCTAGAAAATATAAAACACATTTCCATTCATTTTTCCGGAGCTTTCATTTTTTCTTTCCCCCCCCCCCTCGATCATTTGAGTTTTGTACTTCTTTTAGATTGCATTCAATTGTATGTGATAGCTATCGATGCGAGTAAAATTGAACTGTCTCAAATTCAAATAACACCAAACCAAAACATCGTCAATTGTAAATAATAAGATATTTCCAAGGTAAAAAGAAACCGACCACTTTGAAGTTATCGATGTATTCTGCTCTACGATGAACTTAACAATTTATGAGCTTTTTAAAGAGAGGTGACAAGTTTTTTAGCAGGTCTTTTCAGGGTTTTTCCTTCTACTTTGATATTCCTGAGGGTAATGACCCCTGACCCCTCCTCCTCTCGCACTCATAGATCATCTTGGATACTGGTTCTTACTTAACCGTATATTACCACTGACCTCCGCGGCACAGAGGATTCTTGATGGCATGGAACTGCACTTGATCCGAGCAAGTTTGTGAATGCAGGATTGAATTGGTGTGAACAAATGATGAAACTGGGAAATGAAAAAAAAAAAAAAATTATATCAATGAAAGGCAAAATAAGAAAATTTAACGCCATAAATTATCAAATATACTATGAACAACAGACTTTGATAGTTTAACATGTGGGCAACTTATTTATATAAAGCCAAGATACCTGGTTGAAATTCCACACTTTCACATCATGCAATGTGAAGTAGTACAGTTGATCGCCATGTGCGATACGCATGCCTAGAATTTCATCCGCAACATCAATTCGTTGAGTCTAGAGAGAGAGAGAGGGAGAGTAGAATACATTATTTTGTCAAGCTTCTTTCCACTTATCTGTGACTGTAAGAGTAGGTTTTCTACATTTAATTAGGTCGCACTAAAGTCAACGCACCTAGTTTACAGGTAGTGCCTTTCAATCTCACAATGCAAATTTTGACATTTTCCTGAAATCAACAAGCACATAGTCTTGGGGCAAAATAAACATGCCTAACTTCTAATTGAATTTGGAAGAGTTTTTTAACCAATTTAATCAACTTCAAAACCTATATTTTGGGGGGTTGGGGGAGGGGTATGGGGGTCTTCAACTGGTGCAGCACTAATGTAATATATCTTGTTGATCGAGTCCATTTCCCTCCATGCCCTCGTTTACATATAATTGATTACCACAGCAATATGTAAATGTAGTAACACTACCAGTTAATAGTAGAGACAGCATTACACATCATATCAACATTTAATTCAGAGACCTTCGCCAACGTAATTTTTTAGTTTTTTCCAGGTTGTTTACCTGAACACATTCTTGTCGAGCTAAGCATCTGTTACTTAAGGATCAAATTTAATCTTCAAATTTAACCTTGTCAAGGACAATTTTGTAGGACAAAGTTTTAGAAACTAAGTTTTAAGAATTGGACTTTCATTGACATGTCAGAGCACATACCACAGCAGTTTGGTTTTAAAGTTCAAAAGACATTTAAGCAAAACGGGTGAAAATTTTAAGGGCCGTGGAAGCTTGCGGTCGGCTCAATCTAGACGAGAGCTATTAACGGTAAAGTTGCGGCTCCATTGACAGCTGCGAGCATTCATGAGCAGTGTAGCAGATGCGGAGGAATGCCGTACGTGGTTTCATTTGAGCAATTAATATTCTGGGTTGTGAAATGTTGACATGACCTGGCGATGATACCGCTTACCAGCTGAAAGGTGTCCAACCTCCAAATCCTGAGTGTACCGTCCTTGGAACCGGAAATCAGTAAAGGGTCTGTCGGGTGCGTGACTAGTCCTGTGTGGTAGAACCGTTAAAAATGGAACCTTAAAAAATTCTTCGTCATCGCTGATTTTCGTATACACTACAATATTCCCTGCCTATACCAAATATTAGCCAAGTCCCCTGTTTTTGGCCAAAAAAACAGGGGAGATTAAATATCTACCCTGGAATTGATAATGCTAGCTATAGGCCTACTGAATGCTCTTCTGCACAAGTTCATGATTTAACATACAGTGTATTATTCCAGTCTTCAAGCCAAACTTGTTTTCACACACAGGAAAGTAGTGCTGGCCATTAGAGCACTTGTGTTTACAATCATACAGGTGGCTGGTCAATTAATTAGGTGCACTCAAGGATGAATACTAAAGGCAGTATTTGGGGTAGTTTAAGCTATCAAATAACAAATCATTAATGCTCCAGTTAATTTGAGGAGGACTGTTTGTCTATGGGCCGGCTTGACCGTCATGTATGCAAACTAGTTCTTCATTGTGGAGATATTCACTTCAGACCATTCACTAGCTGATTCATCAAATACAAATTGGTCAGTACTGACACAATAGTTAATGAATTTCTTCAACCGTGTCTTCCTAAAGTGTCGTAATTATCGTTGAAAGTCCGTCCTTCCGATTGGAGGATTGTTAAATGGGGCAAAGGAACCTGTATCTTGTGCCAGCTGTTGCCGTTGGTTACGGCAAGTTTTAATACCAAAAGGAACCAAACGTTGATCCCATCATTGATATAATTCTCACAGAGAGATTATCAGCTGTTAACAATTATCCTATAATTTCTGAAGGAGAAATGATTTTTTTTCAATAAACCTTTTCCTACGAGGCATTTATGGTATGCCCGTATGCCTTAAGAGAGACACTGCTTCAAACAGAACAAAAATCCGGTTTTTAATGTATAACAGGTTGAAGCAGCTTTTTCCCTTGATCACATTCTTGTTTAAATACTAGATTCCACAATTTAAAAATAAAGTTCTCGGGCTGCTACTTCAAAATTGAATGACTTTTAGACAAATGTCGAAACAATTTTTAATATTTCTGATTTGCTTCTGAATTTGATGTGGCAATCTTTTTACCGTCTAAAACAGGGTTGTCCAACCTTTTGCAGAGGCGGGCCGCATGGAATGATTTTGATGGAGGGGGCCGCTTGAATTTATTTTCCTTCCTGATAAAACAGATGAATAAAGTTCAGCCCCCCCCCCACTCCCCGGTGAAACTGACCTGTATGCAGTTTTATGGACCCAGAAAGTTCGAATGATTGATTATATAGCTTCAAATTGTTATCAATAAATCTGCTTACTAAAATTTCGCACCGTAGAGCATCTCTGGCGGGCGGGACGCAACCCTGCAGCGGGCCGGACTGTGGCCCGCGGGCCATAGGTTGGACAACCCTGGTCTAAAATAAACTGGAATATGTGTAAAACTGCCAACATTTGACAGCCATCAGTTTTAAATTCTCTCCCAACCTTTCACCTTTGGTTTGAATATGAAACTAGGTAATTAACACCTGAGATGGTTTTCCGGGACTTACCAGTGACGCAGTTGTAATGTCCGATAAACTCGTGCACTTGGCTGAAGACTATAGCGTTCCAGACTTTGATGGTGCCGTCCATTGAGGCTGTGATGAAATATTCTAAAGGTCTGTACCACACAAAGCTGTAACAGAAAGAAGTGTCTGTTCAGAATGGAGACATGGAGTGTGCAAATAGAAATCGTACCCAGATCAAAACGTCCCCTCAATGATTCAAAGTCTCAGCTTAGCTAATTGTATACAGTGAGTGGGATAGGAATTCAGCTATAAAAAGTTGCTGAGGCATTTAAACTGGCCAGAATTCAAAAACTTCCCTTAAAGACTTTTAGTTTTGTAGGTGCTGAAGTGGACAAGATGGGAAAGATCATTACATTTTTATTGTTTTTTGGGGGGGGGGCTCAAACTTTCTATTGGTGATAAAAATGTCTTGGAATTAATGACCTCCCTGTCTAAGTTTGGATTTGTTTTGACTAAATTTCACCATTTATTATCTATATTTTAACTTTTTCTTACAAATTTGTGTCCTTTGAAACAGACAGACAACAAACTATGGTTGACCAGTCGCATTGTGAAAATATATATATAAATATATACAAGGTATGTATATCTATATATATATATATATATATATATATATATATATATATATATATATATATACATACCTTGTCAGTGCAGTGTCGTGCCAGTTTGGCATGTGGAACACCTGTTGATTGGTAACGTAATCAATCATATAAATCCCTTCATTGCAGAGCGCCACCAACTGCCTCTGCTTCTGGAAGACCCGAATGTCACGAACCCAATCTTCCGACCTGATGCCACAGTCGATGGGCCTGCCCGGGGTCAAAGGGTCGCGGAGCTGCAAAACGAATATATGCATGTTAAGACATGATCGAGAGGGACACCTTGAATTCAGTGAGAAACTTGTTCTATTGTTATTCTAAAATGGATATTGAAAAGTTTCTACTGGTTTCACACATAGATTCTGATTTTATGTTTGAAAGATATCAAAGTTGTAATGTGGGCATTTTCAAACCAGTTTGCCTTCATTCTATAGCCAGATAGTATGTAGTAAAGTAAACAATGATACATTAACACTGATAAGGTACAAGGGTGGTAGGATGGGAACAGGGAAGAGCCTAGGAATGGGTTAGGACAGTGGCATTAATAGTAGCCTAACTTTCATGTAACTGAAACTCAGAACTAATACTACCCAATGAATGGGTTAGGACAGAGTGGCATTAATAGTAGCCTAACGTTACTTTCACGTTTAACTGAATCTCAGAACTAATGCTACTCAGATTAATTGGTTAGGACAGAGTGGCATTAATAGTAGCCTAACGTTACTTCCACCTAACTGAATCTCAGAACTAATGCTACCCAACTGAACGGGTTAGGACAGAGTGGCATTAATAGTAGCCTAACTTTCACGTAACTGAAACTCAGAACTAATGCTACCAAGATGAATGGGTTAGGACAGAGTGGCATTAATAGTAGCCTAATGTTACTTTCACGTTTAACTCTATCTCAGAACTAATGCTACCCAACTGAACGGGTTAGGACAGAGTGGCATTAATAGTAGCCTAACTTTCACGTAACTGAAACTCAGAACAAATGCTACCAAGATGAATGGGTTAGGACAGAGTGGCATTAATAGTAGCCTAACGTTACTTTCACGTTTAACTGAATCTCAGATCTAATGCTACCCAGATTTGTACACATTAATGCTCATAACAAGGAGTGACCGGTTTATGACCATAATGTAACTTGCCACCAAGTGAATCAGTGCTTTTGGACAAACCTAGCATCCTTCGCATCCCAGTGGCAGTGGCGTTGCCAGACATTTCAATCTTGGGGGGGGGGGGGGGGGGGGCACAGCACTTAATTAGGGGGCACAATGTTAAGTTGTGAATGTTGTCCTGGGGGAGTGGTCTAAGGGGGGTGCCCCTCCCCCTTTGAGAAATTTTTGATTAAGTAAGTGTCCTTGGGTGGTGCTAAATTTTGCAACTTTCAGGCTTAGTCTCTCCGATATTTATGGTTTTAATTCAGGCAGATCAAGTTTTTGTTTAAGTATTTTTTTTAACACTACAAATTGAATCTGGGAGGGCACCTGGGGGGCATGATTGTTTTATGGTGAGGGCACGTGCCCCCCCAGACCATGCCCTGGCGATGCTACTGCCAATTGGAAATCTGCACTCATGGAGTCTCAACTCTGTCCACGCCTTGGATCCCTTACATTATTTGGCAACCACGATTCTGAGCTCTTAAACCCTGTAGGCCATACCACCCCGGACACAGAATGAGTTACTTAGCCAGTGACAAAAGTTGATAACTTCAATTGTCACATTCCGATACCTCAACGTGAGCCATTTTCCAGGTTTGCAGAGAGCCGTGTCCTCCTGTCACTAGTTCGTCCATGTCTTCATTGTAGGCCATACTGTGCGGGCAGAAACAATTTTCAGAAACGGTTTTGGAAGATCCAATGACGTTACATTTAATACTGGAAATGAATGCAATTTGCATATGCAACAGCAACAAAAAGAGACTGTATCTTAGGCTACAAAGTACTGTGCTCGATGAGTGTTATCCTGAGACTAGCTATGCATTCAATGCTACGTTAACAACATAGTTAAGGTCCTGAGACTTCTCGCTAGAAACCACCGAGGAAGAAACGGTGAAAGAGAGATCAAACTGCTCCAACTGAGTGGAAGTGATCACCAGGGATGAGCATGGGGTAAAAAAAAAATCATGGAACTTTGCAAAAATTGCGGTATAGGCTCCAGTTTACGTATGCTACAGTGTGTTAGGATATAGTTTTTGTCCCTGAGGTTGAAAAGAAATCACAGATATTCCGCGAATTCGCGGAAAAAGCTCATGCCTGGATCACACAGGGCTGAGTTCCCTATTCCATTCGTGAAGCGAATTAAAATGACAGTTCAGAGAAAAATATATAATTGGCCTGTAGAAGAGAACCTCGCGTATGAATATTTCTTTGGAGATATGTTTTTTCGAAATTTACAAGTTTTATAACAATTTAAGTGCATTGCGGAAGCAAGCAAGAGTGATATCACAGGGGCAAGAGTGATGCCACCCACAATTTGACTAAAACATTTGACTGTTGTTTTATTTTTCACACCATCCATGCCTCTGTTTTTTTTGGGGGGGAGGGGGGGTATGGATCTAACTTGCAGTATAAAAGTTGTAAAGTTTAAAAAATACCAGAAAATTTGTCTGTTTATTCATTTTCTGATCCATCAATGTTGAAAGTAGAAAAACTGGATTTGCAAAGATGAACAGTTTTGGTAATAAACATATAAATGCAGACGTCAAACAAACCATACCTTTTGAAACTGGCATGTAGGAATTGTATACAGAGTTTCACATTCCTCTCTTTATATAAATTAAAACCTCTATATTTCCCTCTCACTACTTGTCACAAAAAAATTACCTCTGGAGTATCTCTCTCTTTAAAAAAATAAATAATAATTGGAACAGTTGCTTTACCACAGAACAGAGGTTGGTATTTCTGTCTTGGAAAGTTCTGAACATTTATGGAGGACATCTGTAAAGACTCTTAGCGACATATCAGAACAGAACCCGATGAAAACCTGTATGTCAAATGGTAGAATTGATCATGAAATACGACATTTTTTCCAAAGTTGACGATTTCGAGCTGTAATCTATCAGTGTGTATACTAGGTCTTGTACAAAATGAGACCAAACACGTCGTAGCCCGCTCTTCTCAAAAGTGCTGCAGATTACGCAAGAAGGATTCAACTTAAAGTGTTTTCTAAAGAAAGGAAGCTGGATAGGACCACTAGGAGATTGAGCGAGGGAAGCAGACAATTATGCCAAGATTAATTTCACAAGTGCTTCAATTTGACAACAAAAGGACTTTGGTATAGTTACGCCATTGTCTTCATAAAAGACCCCCCCCCCCCAGCTATGCCACAATTAATCTGAATAATTTCAAAGTCACATATACGATTTCATAATTTGACAAGAAATTAAAAGTTGCAAGTGAGTCTAGGCGACATTCTTATGAGGACATTTATAGGTGAGTCGCATCTTTTTGTCACTTGGTCCCTCACTTAATTACCCTTCTACTGGAGTTATAATACCTATTTTGAGTCACGGTTAAGACACGACCTAAATGTTTGATAGCAATTAACCAGCATCTCTTTGATATTTATTAAAGAGAGTAATTATAAACTGAAACTTAATTTACAAAGATTCAGAACAGTTAAACCTACCCGATGTTGAGGAACACTAAGTAGATGATTGATGGCCGTGTAAATCCGAAACCTGAGAAGCCAAAAAATAAGATTGACTTATACCAACCATGACTTTCTAGTATTAGATGACGACACCTTGCCTTTTCAAAAACTTGCCAACTAATCGCTGCATTTTTAATCTGCCCAGTTCAAAATTGTGGGAGCTGTCGGAACGAGACATTAACAAATATCTTCAGATCGAGTTGACCTGAAACAGCAAAACAGTACGTACAGACCAAGTGACTAACTATGAGAGGAGCTTAAAATATCACACTGCCGTGGTTCTGATCAGGTGTAAAGAACAGGATATTCTAGGGTTAAGTATCACTGTAATGATACTCTAGCTGCAGCATGGAGGTATCACCAAACCTTCATGATGAGGTGCATATGGTACATGATGAAAGGGTACAGTATCAAGGTATTGATACTCTAGCTGCAGCATGGAGGTATCACCAAACCCTTCAGGTTGAGGTGTTTATGGTACATGATGATAGGGTACAGTATCAATGTATTGATACTCTAGCTGCAGCATGGAGGTATCACCAAACCTTCCTGATGAGGTGTATATGGTACATGATGATAGGGTACAGTATCACTGTAATGATACTCTGCAGCATGGAGGTACCACCAAACCTTAAATATGGTACATGATGATAGGGTACAGTATCACTGTAATGATACTCTAGCTGCAGCATGGAGGTACCACCAAACCTCCCTGATGAGGTGTATGATGATAGCTAGGTACAGTATCACTGTAATGATACTCTAGCTGCAGCATGGAGGTATCACCAAACCTTCCTGATGAGGTGTATATGGTACATGATGATAGGGTACAGTATCACTGTAATGATACTCTGCAGCATGGAGGTACCACCAAACCTTAAGTATGGTACATGATGATAGGGTACAGTATCACTGTAATGATACTCTAGCTGCAGCATGGAGGTACCACCAAACCTCCCTGATGAGGTGTATATGGTACATGATGATAGCTAGGTACAGTATCACTGTAATGATACTCTAGCTGCAGCATGGAGGTACCACCAAACCTTCCTGATGAGGTGTATATGGTACATGATGATAGGGTACAGTATCACTGTAATGATACTCTGCAGCATGGAGGTACCACCAAACCTTAAATATGGTACATGATGATAGGGTACAGTATCACTGTAATGATACTCTAGCTGCAGCATGGAGGTACCACCAAACCTCCCTGATGAGGTGTATATGGTACATGATGATAGCTAGGTACAGTATCACTGTAATGATACTCTAGCGGCAGCATGGAGGTATCACCAAACCTTCCTGATGAGGTGTATATGGTACATGATGATAGGGTACAGTATCACTGTAATGATACTCTGCAGCATGGAGGTACCACCAAACCTTAAATATGCAGGGATGTAAGTGCAGCCAAAAAAAAAAACGGAAAACTATTCGGAGACCCCGGGTGAATGCCGTCCTAACACATCCTACTCCTAGCTTTGACTACTTACACACTATCGTTATGTTAGGCTAGCTCAGAAGTATTAGCGCTAACACATCTTACCCCTAGTTCTTACTACTTACACACTATCGTTATGTTAGGCTAGCTCAAAGTTACGAATACGTCGCAGCGAACTACGGAATAAAAAACAGTCTCACATTCGAATGCGATCACAAATATCGACTTTCATATGCGTATCCCGTAGATTTCCGCCGCTCACAAATATCACAAGCGTTAATTCCGAAAGTTATGTCGAGCACCAGCAGTTACGAAGATATCAATTAGCAGTCCAATCAACGTGAATTAGGCAAGGTTTTTCAACGACAGAAATGAGCTATGGCGATTTGAAGTTCGCACGTACGCAACGATATTCACATGGCACAATGTTGTACAGTGCAATGCGATGATGCGAAACAGGAATGGTATTTTGATTGATCGATGAGTGAAAGTTGAAGTTAGCTTGCTGCAACGGGCCAGGCATTTTTGCCGCGTTGTGTCTTTGATATTCAAACAATTTTGTGGAACTTTATTGGAATTAAAAAAAACGGATTTCCGTAAAAATACGGAAGACTTACATCCCTGAAAAAAAAACCGGATTTCCGTAAAAATACGGAAGACTTACATCCCTGAATATGGTACATGATGATAGCTAGGTACAGTATCACTGTAATGATACTCTAGCTGCAGCATGGAGGTACCACCAAACCTTCCTGATGAGGTGTATATGGTACATGATGATAGGGTACAGTATCACTGTAATGATACTCTGCAGCATGGAGGTACCACCAAACCTTAAATATGGTACATGATGATAGGGTACAGTATCACTGTAATGATACTCTAGCTGCAGCATGGATGTACCACCAAACCTCCCTGATGAGGTGTATATGGTACATGATGATAGCTAGGTACAGTATCACTGTAATGATACTCTAGCTGCAGCATGGAGGTACCACCAAACCTTCCTGATGAGGTGTATATGGTACATAATGATAGCTAGGTACAGTATCACTGTAATGATACTCTAGCTGCAGCATGGAGGTATCACCAAACCTTCATGATGAGGTGTATATGGTACATGATGATAGCTAGGTACAGTATCACTGTAATGATACTCTAGCTGCAGCATGGAGGTACCACCAAACCTTCCTGATGAGGTGTTCATGGTACATGATGATAGGGTACAGTATCACTGTAATGATACTCTAGTTGCAGTATGGAGGTACCACCAAACCTTCATGATGAGGTGCATATGGTACATACTGATAGCTAGGTACAGTATCACTGTAATGATACTCTGCAGCATGGAGGTACCACCAAACCTTCATGATGAGGTGTATATGGTACATGATAATAGGGTACAGTATCACTGTATTGATACTCTGCAGCATGGAGGTATCGCCAAACCTTCCTGATGAGGTGTTCATGGTACATGATGATAGGGTACAGTATCACTGTATTGATACTCTGCAGCATGGAGGTATCACCCAAAGTTGGTTTGACAAAATTCGTTGTGTATAATTTCCATGATAACAATTAAGTTAAACTCATAGTTTTCACACTCTTAACTCCTGTTAGACCCGCTGCCTCATTAATCATGTTAACTGCCACAGACGCTTTTCAATGCAAAGACACTGGGGTTATTAAATACTGAAATACTTATCTCTTATAGAAGGGCTTATATGAAAAAGCAATCCCCGAAATTGAACCTTTGACCCATTGATGCAAACATATCTGGTAAATAGAAACCGTATCACTGTGTTCTCTGATATCACAATCATAGGCCTATGTTTCAGTAGACAGACAGAGAGGAAGGTTGGGCCACTTTCAAAGCTTGGACTGACACCAATGCAACCTACTCACTTTTGGCACTCTACCTTGACTTCATCTAAACTGCTGATTGTCCAAGTGTACATGATAAGACTCGCCCCCGAGTCGATGTGTGTCACGAAAGTGTTTCCTTTAGTCGAGTGATAGAAGGACATGCATCGCAGGACATGAGGGTGACGAAAGGAGTGAACAAGCTACAAAAAACGACAATAGATAAAACAGATGAAGGATTGCCCCGAGATGTGAATTAATCATACTAATATTTGATGCTCAAGGAATATGTTGGTGCCTGCATGCAGTTCATTGCAAAATAAAATCTGGTTGAAATTGTTCGCATCTGTAATCAAAGTCATGTCCTCATAGCATTTTGTATTTAGAGAAGATATGAATTTTTTATTCAAACTTTGTGGTATTTTGCATCTGCCAACAGCAGACTGAAGTTAATATGTGTTTAATTTTTTTGGGTCAAAATATGTTAAAACTCACTTATTCACAGAGGGAAAATATGCAGGCAGCATTTTGATAAAATTAGAATTAAAATAATCATAATAATAATTCTACAGTAAATTCTCTAAATGCTTATCAATACCAATAATTAGGGTTGGATTATCCAATAGGCAAATGAAGCATGTGCCCATAGGAGGGCGGGGGGGGGGGGGGGCCTCCAAATATCAAGGGAACCTCCACGAAGTCTTCAAGACATATATACCACCTTTGTATAAATTCCAGGTTGTGTCTGCAAAAGTCAATAGAAAGGGGCAGAGAGAACAAGCTGTTGGTGCCTTGGGGATCTAGAAGATATAATTATGTTATTTTTTTCTTCCTTTTTTCCCTTTTTCTCCTTTCTGATCGGGGATGCTTAGTAATTAATAATTTACCTGCAGACCATAGGGGACCATGACCATGACATCTTCAGGGTCCAGTTTCTTCAGTAGAACCTCCACATGGCCCTTCACAGAGCTCCATGGAAGAAGCTTAGCCACTGTATGAGTCATCTCTTTAACACAGGAGTATTATTTTTTGCTGTAAGAAATCTTCAAAGTGAAGGGAATGGTTGTCACGCAAAAAACATATGTGGCGGAGTCTAGCTTGCTTTAAATGAGGGTGCAGGGGAAAGCAAAACTTTTGAAAGTTGGAGGTAGCTCAGAAGATGGATGATTGGTAGCATGGAACAAGGCAGTACTTAGGCCTATATGGGCCACATTCCTGAATGATAACAAATGCTTCTGTGTTGTACCGCGGGTGGACAGATAAAGTGCAGAGGAAATTGAACTCACACTTAATTCTTGCTTCTGCAACATCTACAGAATCAACTCCTTCCCTCCCCTGCCCCCACACACAACGACACCCAAAAAAAAAGCACTATTTTAGAAAAATATGTCAATTCTCTTCAGAGCATCTAAGAAATCAATGAATTTCACTGGTCATGTCTTTTTTGAACCAGAGATGGCCATCTCTTTGTTAGGGATTAACAACTACCTTTCTTACAGAAAGCATGGACCAAGGCAATGAAAGCTGAATGTTAAACCTGGAGACACCTAATTTTGATAGGTGTATACTACCCTGATTCCACACTACGCCGATCAGGTGTAGACTATATTGTAATATATAGGCCTAGCCTATAGGCATAGTAGTCTAGAGCTCATAGTCATATTCCCATTTAAGTCACATAACCTAGGGTCTAGACTATTTCATATAGTAGCCTATTTGTTTTTATGGTGTCTGAGTAAAAAGATGATTAGCAAATTTTGAACCATGAATGGACTAAACACAACCAAATCTGATGTAGTTAGTCCTTGGGCCTAGACTAGTAACTTAGAGTAAGTGAGACCTATGTTTGCTACATAAAGTATACTTTGTTACCTTCGTTAGGCTTCCTGCAGTAATATCGTGCTTTTCTATTGCACAATGGGCAAAAGCCTGGGACTAGGCTAAGCCTAACCTACATCTGTTTAATTATTTTCACATGGTTATTCAGGCAAATATAACGCTGGCTATACATGCCATACCAACTGGAGTTCAGTCTAACCAATTCTGCTACTATCGGCAAGCTAAACACGCGACATGTTCATATCCAAACACACACACTGCTGAATGATAGATGGTCTTGGGCTTACTCAAAACTTAAAAGAACTTTGCAATTGCCCTAGTCAGCATCTAACACTAACACTAGTAGGATGGTGACTTCGAAGTTCGGCCACTTAAGACTTAAAACACCCCAAAACTAAATCTTCTGGTATAAATCATTTGAAAATATACTTCATATGGTGGGAGAATTTTGTTATAGTACGATACACGGCCAAACTTTCTTTCCTGCAAACTGTTTTCACGTTGTTTTCCAAGAAGATTCTTCGTGATTGTGGAACTGGTATTTCTTGCTAGAGTATTGCGAAGTTCGGACACGCAACCCACAGTGTGGCGCTGGTGATAAAATTGTGGCGCAGTTGCTTTTTCAGTAATTATAACAGACTTCATAGATCTTCGTCATTTTATTGACAAATATGTAAGTAATTTCTTGCACACGGGTCATTTTGGAGAGAAAATAACTGTAGCTTCGTACTTTTTGGTGAAATTTGGCTCTTCCTGTCAGTTGTCTTTTTAAAATCGTGTATTTCTTAGGGTGCCCGAACTTCGCAGTATGCCGAACTTCGCACTACTGACTATACTAGTAGTAACGCTAACGGCTGAACCTCGTTTGTAAGAGTAACCTAACAAGTAACCCAAGTAACAAGTAAGAATACTAACAAGTAACAGTAACACTGCAGTGCTTAGTAGCACATCAGCTAATTTAAGTCTAACCACCAAGGCATCATTCGTAATGTTTTCTTTTTCTTCATTCCCGTTCACGGTTGTTTGGACTTAAAATCAAGATGAATTAATGAGCCAAAGGCTACAATAACATCCGTCAAAACTTGCAGTTAAGGTCGTGTTGGTAAGACACAGGTTATGGTGCCTCGGCCTTCTTCAAGTTCTTCTTGGATGTGCGTTCGGTTAAGTTGTTGTGCAGTCAATTCTCCCAAGAGTGTCACGTGACCAACTTAGATACGCAACGCTCTGACCTCATTTCAAGGTGGGCGTGGCTACAGCATTTGAGGGCGCATCGCCTAGCGTCTGTGCAGAGCCGTATATCCAGGGAGTTGTTCCATAACAACTCCCTGGTATATCTAAATATACGGCTCTGCGTCTGTGTTCAGATCCATACACTAGTTATACACATACATCTATTGTAACGGAATGATGACGTTTAGATGGATCAATGATGTAAGAAAAGGGATGCATGCCCCTCCCCTAGAGAAACATTGGACAAAAACAGCAGTCTACAGCTACGCCCCTGGGACGAATATATATAATTCTTTCTTTAGTTATGAAATAATAAACAGGTAAACACGTGGGATGAGCTGGCGAGGGCTTCGCCGTTTTGTGTGCACAAGGATCTCAGATTTCAGTTGAGTAATTATTGTTGTAATTACTGTAATTATTAATATTTTCCAGGGAGGTTGAAGGTCTTGTTCACATTGACAACGCAACGAGGATTTGAACTCAGCGATCAGGGGTTAGAGCGCTAGCTCCATCCTCAGCACACTAAATAATCATAAATTATAGGGGTGGGTTAACACGTATGTATTTCTTTATCCAGCTCCTTCCTGGAAGCACGTTAAAGCCCACTCACATTGTTTTAACCACGCCTATATCTCCAGTCTCAGCACACTCATTATGTCACCCACTAAAGGTTCCCCTGCCTTTTTATGTAAACTTCACATCTCGCGCGCACTTCAAGCAGTGGCAGACGACAACTGTTCAACGCACATCCAGTTAGCCGAACAGCGGGGCGCGGCTTATCACAATGGCCTACCCAAGGGCGGCGGAACCGGGGGGCACAGGGGGCACGTGCCCCCCCCCCCACTTTTCCTCAGGGTTAAAAATGTGCCCTTTTTCTACATAAAAATTGAGGTGTCTCAAGTTAGCAAGAGGCCAGGGAACCAGAATGAACACTCGGGAAGGGCCGTTTCCGGCCATCTGAGGGGTTTGTAAAACCAAAAATTTTCTTGTACGCTCCGCGCCAACCGATGGTGGCGCTCCGCTCAGAATGTCGTGCATACAACTTTGGATATTGCAGTGCTAGTATGCATTTTTTCCATGAAAGGGCGGGGGGGGGGGCGTTGATGGAGTGATGTGTATACGCGAAAAAGATAATACAATAAGAGTTATAAAGGTTACTAAATATAAGACTACATCAGTCCAATTGAATTTCTGCAAAGTGCCCTTTGATGTCGGTGCCCCCCAGATTAAAAGTGCTTCCGCCGCCCTTGGGCCTACCATTATGTCAATATCATTAAATGCACTGAGCTGGAGCTATACAAAGCTGTAACCCCTGATGAGCTCAGCGGGGGTCTGTCTGACCGCAAGGGCAATCAAAATCGTGTTGCGCTCAGGATCAGACCTCGCAATCGTGATCTCCCTTTTGGGTGAGGATTCTGGCATTGTAGTGTGTACGCTTGGGGGATCAAGTGACCCGATATCTCCGGTTACTTGAACAAAACTCTCACAACTGCAGTGAATTTTAAACAATCACAGCCTCTTTTCGTGACTATGTTATATTCTCTGTTCGTCTTTGATCCACCCATGGAGCTATAAATGCTCCATGATCCACCTTTCGTTCTCAATGCTTCCAGGTCAGTTTTTTTTATCTATATATCGTGGAAAAACAGGATCCGAACTCGATGCATTCTCAAATGTGAACAAGGCCTATGTGATTAAAGTTTTTTTTTCAAAATTTTTTTTGAAGAGAATTAAGTGTAACACTTCAAAGATTGTCTTTCCTGTAGAAGAATGGAAGTTTTCAAACAAATCACATTTATGCGAATTTTGACTCATTTAGCCTGAATTGCTTCTATAAAGCAAATATCAACAGTATTTGTGGATCTTCGCGTATATTTATGTCACTATTTGCGTTTCATTTAAGGATGCCATTTATTGAAACATGGAGGAGGGGGAGGGGGGCGAGGTGTATAGGTCGACGTAGAATGATGGACAACTCACTGGCAGCAATTACCGGCAGCGTGAGAAGAGCTGAGTAAGCAACTCTTTTTATTGAAGTAGGGCCTATATGTAGTGTCTTGGAATAATTCATTTATTCATTTCTGAGTGCAATTCACACCACTGTTGAACATCATTAGAGGCATTGAAGACTCGCCCCAAACCGCGTGCCACGCTCTGAAAAAGTTACCACTTTCCATTGCTTGCAAATGACGTTTTCTTCTTGTCGCTACAGAATGCAGACAGTAATGAAACGTGATACCTTGTTATTTTTTACCTCGACCTGAGATGTCCACGCTGTTATGTACACTGTGTTGTGGGTATTGACCGTAGCTGTATGTATTGACTGTACACTAGTGTCTAATTACCGACGGTAGCAAGCTGTGTGTATTTTCTGGGTTCGACATGGTGATTAACACTTCTGTTATACACCTCATTCGAAACTAGGTCAGATGAGCGACATGAGACGTTTCTTTGTGCGCGAGTCTTCACACCCTTTAATGATTCCATATGAGCATTTGAGTGCTATCGTGATATACCGTTTCCCAGTCATATTAAAACTGAGTGACATTGTTAGGTTCCCAAGTTAAACACGGAACCGAGAATGAAGACACCAGACGAGCGGTTCCAGTTAAAATGATATATTGATATGTGCTTACTATGATGCAAGTAATAAAAGGTTCACGGCTAAATTTCGAGCGACTGTTATAGTAAACTAATCCCTCCGGACTCCATCCCACGTCCTATAGGACCAATAAAAATTAGTTAACTGAACTGCAACTCTTAACTTCAAATCAATTCAAACTACAACTCTTATTGAGACCATAAGAACTCTACTCCCCCACTCACAGGAAGCATCCCCTTTGATACGAAATGCTTCCTACACAGAAATTCTTTATTTTATAAGACTGGGTATAACAATTAGACCAAATAATGAAAAACATAGACAAATCCTAAAGATTATCAAACTACAAGGTTAAACATAAAATTGAAGC